>NC_080700.1:16269107-16572138 GCF_030445035.2 Dasypus novemcinctus | reverse complement strand
CCTCCTAGGGATCCTTCCTGGGATATGGAGAAGCCAAGCTCTGTTCTTCTGGAGTTATGCAGGTTCTCCCAAGATCCCTACCCCTCTTCAGGCTTAGGGCTATTATCTTTTAAATAATAACCAGGGGAAGGTACTTGATTGTCTCTATAAGTAATACTGTCATTTACTTGATTGGAATATCACAGAAATGTTGATATTCATCTGCTTTTTCTGTTTGAAGGGGAATATCGGGACCATGGAAGGGTATCCTCATGCTCACTCCTCTTGGAGTTCTTGCTGGCACTTTTTTTTTTTTTTTTTTTGCATGAGATGAATGACTTTCCTTAAGGTCATTTTTTGTCATTTTTTCTGTGAAGTGGGCTTCCTGTCCCTACTTGTAGACATGGACAAAATCAGGTGACTTCATGCAATCATTGGTCAGATCTTCCATGGTTTCTCCAGGATTCTTCCACTTAAATCCCAGTTCCCTCTCAAAGTGGATCTGTTTTGCAGTATCCAGTCATCATAAACAATTCCAGGACAAACTGAGAATAATTTCTTCCTTGCTGTGTTTTTCTGGCTGCAGCCACAAGTGAAATGGCTTACAGAGTCTTTGTAATTCTGCTTTTCAAATAAGCCATTGTTGGTTTGATATAAGCTGAGCTAAGGGCCCTGAAACTAAGAGTTCCCATCTTTCTTCTAGACATTGTTTCCTTGTTTGGGTCCTTGTATTTGGTTTTAATAGTTTGTCTATGATGTGGGGATCTCTTTGTATATATCCTAGCAGGTTTGTTTTTTTTTTAACTTGTATATGAATATTGTTTATCATTAAATCTAGGTAATTTTTGGTCTTTATTTCTTCAAATATTTTTCTTCCCCTTTCTCTTCACTCCTTTCAGGTGTCCTATTACATGGAATGTACCATGTATACTTCAAATATAGAAGTTGGTATATTTGATGTTCCTCACAGGTGACTAAGGTTCTATCAATTTTCTGTCACTAATTTTTAGTTGGGTTCTGAAGAATGAATTGTATTTATTAGCTCAAGATTAATTCTTTTGCCGTCTTGAATCATCTGTGGCATTCCTCTGGAAATTTTCATGAATTATTCTTTCACCAACACTAAAATGTCCTTTTTAAAAAATAATTTTTATCTCCCTTTATAGAAATGGCTTTTGTTGGTTCATCATAGCCATACTTTCTTCTCATTCATTAAATATGTTCTGCTTTAGTTCTTGGGACATTTTTATAATAGCTGTTTAATGTCTTCATTTGAAAAACTTCTGAAGATATTTATGGACCATTCCTATTCACTGCATTTCCCCCTTGTGTATTAATCACTTTCATTTTCTGAAAACTGATCATTCTGGATGACTTAATATATTTTAGTGTATTTGGAGTCTTATTTTTAATTACGGTGCTTACTATTGCTGCTGTTAATATTTTTACTCATATTTTTAGTTTGGTCTTGCTTGGACTAAATCTATGATTTCTCTCTCCCCTGTACTATATAACAATGTATGTCTCTTGATATATTTGTGTTTATATATATATATATATATAAACATAACACATATATGTAACATATTTGCATAAACATAAATATGTAACATTTTATGTAGCATAGATTGCATAATTCTTGCTGGCTTACTATGGGTCGCACCCATTTCTATGTAGATTGTCAGCTAATAAATGGGCAGAGGTGGTTTCAACCAACTTGGACCACTAAGAGTTTAATCATTTACTCATCAGTGTATATGGGTAGAGGATTATTGAAACATTCCTGACATTTTTATATATCTGTTCTGATGTTTCCTTTGTGCTGTGCCCTTTCAGTTCACCTATGTGCATGTGTGCAGCCTCAGGATCAGCTAGGAATCCATGGATAATGGTGCCTGTATTAGTCAACCAAAGGGTGCTGGTGAAAAATATTGGAAGTCTCTTGACTTTTATAAAGGGTATTTATTTGGTGTAGGACATACAGATACCAGGCCATAAAGCATAAGTTACATCCTTCACCAAAGTCTATTTTCACATGTTGGAGAAAGATGGCTGCTGATGGCTGCCAGGGTTTGGGCTTCCTGGGTTTCTCTCTTACTGGTTCTTGCTTCTCTCTGGGCTCAGGGCTCCAGCTAAAGATTTCAGTGTCAAACTCCAATATCAAATCTCCAACATCAAAACCCCTAACTCTCTCCTTTGCCATGTCTTTAATTGGTTAGCCGCCCCCCCCCTCCCAAAAGTGGTGGGGATTCAACAACCTACTGATGTGGCCCATTCAAAGCCCTAATAATAATTTAACCTTGCCCAGTGTAGCAGTTTGATATGGTTATGAATTCCAAAAATAGATATCAGATTATGTTTATAACCAGATCTGTACCTGGGCATGATTGAGTTATGATTAGGGCATTGAGTTCCTAACCCTTGGTGGATGGGGACTCACAGATAAAAGGCATGGCAAAGAACAGAGTCGAGGGTTTCTGATGTTGGAGTTTGATGCTGAAGCCTTAAGCTGGAGCCCCAGGAAGTAAGCTCACAGAGGAAAAAGAAGCCTGCCCCAGGAAGATGAAAGCCCTGGGAAGAAAGGAAACTTGAACCCAGAGAGAAGCAAGACCATGGAAGGGAGGAACCCAGGAAGCCTGAACCCTCACAGCCATCAGCAGCCATCTTGCTCCAACACATGGAAATAGACTTTGGTGAGGGAAGTAATGTATGCTTTATGGCCTGGTATCTGTAAGCTACCCCAAATAAATGCCCTTTATAAAAACCAAGTCATTTCTAGTACTTTGAATCAGCATGTACTGATGTAATATATTGGCTGACTATAACACCCAGGTACAGACCAATTTACAAACATAATCCAATATCTATTTTTGGAATTCATAACTATATCAAACTGCCACAGGGCCCTATCTGCCCTCTACTGCACCTGCATGGAGCCCCATTTAGACCTGTGCTTCCCTACAACACATCCTTAGGCCATCCCCAATTTCCTGTCTCTGAGATCATCATATCAACTGATTATGCTGCTAGGAATGGGTGTGCCCACTGCTTCATATTTAACAACACCCCCTTTTTTAGGACTTACAGGGATTTAAACTGGTACCTCAAACATGGGAGTCACTCAGTCACTGAGCTTCATCTGCACCCAACGAGCCCTTTTTGACTGTGTAAGAGGGGCTCCTGGTCTCATTGCATATCCTGCCTTCATAGCTCCTCTACAAGGACCAAGCTGGAGTGGGAGAATGAATGGGAGCAAACTCACATCAGATGCCACAGACTTCCAGGCTTCCTAGAAGCAAAAATGTTCTTAGATTATTGTATGCCTTTGATCTCTTCTGAAAGAGCTCAAATGGTTGTCTGGTTAAATTTTACAACTCAAGATCATATTTTGGAGAGAAAAGTCCTGGAGGCAGGCTTTTTGGTTAAAAATGAGTAGGACATTTGAGGGAGGGTAAATGAGTTGGCACAAGAAATAAGGGGTGAAAGACGAAATAGTAGCACAAGGTGAGAAGTTGAGTGGTTGGAGAAAAGTTAACTCAGTCATCCTGACTTGTCAGCCACTTTTGGCTACTTGTGTCATGGGGTTTAAAGTAGATTCCCAAGTCATTAAAAGGCACAGTTTGGACAAGATTAAATAACATCGAAACCCTTACTGAAATCACAAGAACCAGAAGTGACAGGGAGGGAAAGCTGAGAGTAAGATACTATCTAGGATCTTTCATTTAAGTGGCTGGGATTCATACAGAAAAGCAAAGAATATCATAAGGATAAGTTGCAACCAAATGAGTATAGGAAAATTAATTTTGTATTTCAAAATCTATCTCAGGGAAATACTAATATCCTTTTTGAGGGTACAGTTTGTGTATATAACCTTATGTGATATTCACCTGTGCCCTGGTGCATAAACCTGGTACTTTAACCACTATTCCCACATATTCTTGCCCGAAGTGGAGATTACTGTACTTACTGATACCTTGTGAAATGGGTGGACTACTTTTGAATTAGTCTCGTATTTGTAACACAGTAGGTGGAAAGAAGGAAACCTTAGTTCTTTACCTCTATTTGATACATATCCACTCTTCTTTGAAAATGCAAGAATATTGCTCTGACAGATGACAAATATTTTTAGGGTTGTAGAGCTAGAAACCCAGACTACTTACCTAATGGCTACCAGTTACCAGTGTGCACACAAGGTGGAATAAACTCCTGTGCCTAATTCTGACATTTCTCTTTGTATGATAAATGTGGTAAGCATTTAAGATACTTGGAGTTCCTGAATAATTAAATGTTTGGAAAACCTGGAAAACTAGTACAAACAATACAAATATGTTAAAAGGAGAAATAACAATGTAAAAATTCAGTAAGACCTTTTCTTTTTATGCATGAGCAGTATGAAAACTTATAACCTTTTCAAATTGTACACTGAAGTACAAAAGAATGAATGTATTTATAAAATTGTAATATTACAGTCACAAGCCCCTTAGAAAGCTATCATAAAAACTGAAGGAATGATGGAAAAAATTACAAACTCTAGGTTAGATAAAGTAGAAACCTGAGGGAAACAATGTGACTCAAGCAATTGGTCTCCCACCTACAACATGGGAGGTCCCTGGTTCAGTTCCTGGTGGCATGACAGGTAGGTGTGGCAAGCTGACAAAAGAATATGATGCAACAAAAGATACAAGAAGAAAAACATAGAGACACAACAAAGCAGGGAATGAAGTAGCTCAAGTGATTAGGCACCTCCCTCCCACATTAGAGTTCTGGGGCTTGGTTCCCAGTGCCCCCTTGCTGTGAACCAGCTCAGTAATAGGTTTGCTCAAGTGGAAGGTGATGCAGAACTTAAAGAAATAAAGGACTGAGAGAAAGACATAAGAGAGGAAACAAAGATGGGACCAGGGGACTCACAGCTTCAGGAACTGAGCCTTGACCCTGTTTCCACATCGTATTTATTTAGGAACTAACAAGCAGCTTAACAAGGAACAGGTGCAACATTTACAATAATAAGGAACAGGTCATACAAAGTTCAAATTCCTCATCACACAAACAATTTTTCATGCTGACCAGATGGTGTTCCACCTAGTCAAGGCCTGGTGTTCCCAAGCCTGAACACTTTGTCTGCATTATGGAATTGTTTCAACTTCAAACCATGTTCCTACTATTTTCCCACAACATTTCCCCCTTTTTGTTTTTACAAAGCAATGATTACAGATTTGGTCATTTCTTGCTGCTTGAAGGGCCTTTTTAAATGAACACATATAATGGTATTGAATTAAGTGAGGGATGAAAGATTTTTAGTATTCCAACAATATTATAAATTTCATTATATAAGAAAACATTGTACTTTATCAATTACAGTAGATGGTATAGTTTTATTTTACCCAACTAAACATTTAAGAATCTGATAGAGTATCAGGGACCTTACAGCTTGTCCCAATTGTTTGCCTATTCAAGACCCTTCAGATATTATTGTCTCTGATGTTTTTTTTTAATTTTGAAACAAAAAATTTACTCATTAACATAATACCATAGTAGGGTAACTGCCACAGGTTACTTCTACACAGCCAGACTCATTGCTATCATGCTAGGGCAGAAAGCCTTGAGGAAGAATTGCAAAAGTCCATTGTTGACCTTTTCACACAGTTTTTACACTTTTTGGATTCATTCAGGCTTGTACTTTTACAAAACACATCTCACTGAATGCTACCACAATACTTTTACAACTTGCTATATGCATACTAGTTCTGCCCCGCATATCTCCATTTCTGATTTTATAAAACTAACCATTTTATTTAGGACAAAATACACCTTATTAAATTACAGTTAGCATGCCCACAAACTTTTTACCTTTTTCAATATTCGCTTAACTTTTACATCTTTCATTTTATTCTATGAAGAAAAATAAATTACTCATTTCAATTTAAGCAAAAACTATTTTTTATGAAGAGATTTATAGTAATTGTATTAATCAAGACAATTTTTATTATTATAGAGAGCTCATTAACATTTTAAACTTAGGTAATAATATAAGCACTTATTTAATTTTTGGCCATTTGAATAGAGCTCTTTCAGAACTTTTTATAAAATTATATCACCATCCGGAGGTATGAAAATATACACAGACAACAACCAATCACCAAAACAATTACAACACACACTGACATTGAACCAACATAAGAGCAGTTCCAAATCTACTAACCTAGAATTAATTTTTTCATAGATTTTAATTTGACTTCCCCAAGCGATACTTGCTTTATGATGCCATGCTTGAACAAATTCTGTAGTTTAGATACTTTGATGTAAAGCCATTCTAGAAACAGCAGCTACTGTAGTAGGGGCAATAATGCCCATAATAGCTGCTATTAATACTCCTATAAACCTTTTTTGCATGCTTAAACACTTTGTAAGAATAATAGCAAAGCATGCATATCAGGCAAAGACTCAATTCTGATATAAGATGTAATTAGTTTTAACATGCAGAGCTCTTACAGTGGTTGCTATTATAGCTAACATAGCTAACAGCAAGTTGGGAGCAGTAGCTGGCAATTCCTCCTTTTCCAGCTGTTGTTTGACTTCTTGACTCATGTTTAATTCACCCCCAGGTGGAAGGTGAAGCTGCTCTAGTCTTTGGAATGGGACCCAGCTGTGTAGTTTTCAGTGTCAGTCTCTCCATCTGCATGACAGGAGGTTCTTGGTCCCACAGGAACTTTCATCATCTCTTGGAATTCATTGGTATGGCTTTATCCTATGAGCTGGTACCCACACAGGATGTTCTCTGTCTCTTGGGGAAATGCAAGCAAACCCTCTTCCACAAGTTAACAGCTTCCCTGTTGACCATTCATTGGTCAGTGGATCATTCCACCAAATTAAAATTTTTTCAGAGTTTGGGTTTGAGTTTTAGAACTAGTTTGGAAATACCTTTCAGCTGCTGTCCCTTCCAGGGTTGTTCCACAGTTAAGAAAATTAGAGTGAATAATTCTTTGTGTAACTGCACCTGTGGTGTCTCCCAGTCTCCCCCTTTTTGTTTTTATAGCATGAGTTTAAGGGTTTGATTTGCTCACTCAACAATAGCTTGCCCTTGGGGGTTATAAGGAAGTCCTGTAGCATGTGAAATACTCCAAGTATCTAGAAATGTTTTAGGGGAGACACTGGTATAAGCAGAAGCATTGTCTGTATTTAGAGACTGAGGAAGACCCATTACAGCAAAGCAATCTAACAAATGCTGTCTTACATTTCGAGCAGTTTTTCCAGCCTGAACTATAGCCCAAATGAATCCTAAACAAGTATCTATGGAGACATGAACATAACAATTTTCCAAAGGAGAGGATATGAGTTACATCCATTTACCACAGTGAGTTAACAGTTAAACCATGAGGATTTACTCCAAATTCTGATTGTTTTGGATTATTAAGAATTTGACAGGATGGACAAGTGCAAACAATGTCCTTAGCTTGTGTCCATGTTAAGGGAATACTTCTGTCATTCCTGAACTTTCAAAACCATCTTTCCCTCAAACTTTCTTACTAGCTCCTATAGAAACATAAGGGAGCAATGACAATTATGCTATGAAATCTCTCTTATCAGCTTTCTAAGGAACTGAGGTGGACATGATAACTTGAATTTCACCTTGATAGTCACAATCAATTAATGTTGGGAGGTAAGACTGCTTCTCCCAAGGAGAAGTCTGACCATGCCAATTGGTAAAGATCCCTTTAATCCTTTTTTTACACCAACCAGGGTATCCCCTGGAAGCAAGATAACAGGTTTGGCTGTAGGGATATCTATGGCTGTGCTTCTGGCTGTGGCAGGGGGTAACTCCAGGACACTGCAGAGTATTGGGAGTGCCAGGGTTGCTCTGCTGAACCAGGAAAGCCCCCTTTTGAAGCATGGCTGGGAGCAGGCCCTGTTGGAAGTTTCCCAACAAGAGGGTGCCATTCTTGTGGTATTTAGACCAACATAGGTTAGACCAATGGTTTCCTTTACCATAGCATGGACACAGCTCAGATCGTTTCTGAGCAAAATTATTCTGTCCAAATGGCATTGTTTTCTCAGACCTTTTGACAGTCTTTTCTGTTACCAGATTTTACCTAGGTTCTTGGCTATGCTGCAGAAATGAAATTCAAGAGCACACCTGGTAAATTATGTCAGTTATTTATTCAGGTAGGGAGGGAAGAGAAATGGGAGAAAATAACAGAGCAAGGGTTCCAGGTAGAGAGGACGGGGGTGAAAAGGGATAAAGAGGGCTGATTTCCAAGCTGTAATTCCCCATCATAGATTATAAATCCCCAGTTTACTTACATGGCCATGTGGCAGAGGAAAAATGCTACGACTAGTGCACAGAGTGCAGGAATGCGTCTGGAGGCAAGAGAGCAGACCAAGAGTGCACTCGGGCCCCACAGGTTGCTTTATAAACTATTAATTATTCCACCCCTTTGATAATGGTAGGGGAGGGGTTCTAGCTGTTTGCTGTTTTGATTGATTACCCCACCCATCAATCCCCTAGTGAGGACCCAATGATAAAGTCCCTTGGGAACATACAGGGTTTTCCCTTGCTCCCAGAAGTCTTTGTTCTGGATAGCAGAATCTTGGGGGTGGAGGTCTTCCAGCAGCCATCTTGGGGGTTATTGATGTCCATGTGGACTCTCTGCCAGGTTCCAGATCTATTATTTCCCTATCTTACTAGCCTACTTCACTTCCGCAATTAAAACATTTTCCAGGGAACCTCTTATTGATTCTCATCCCTGCCATAGCTTGAGCCATCATTGCAGCATGGTGGTCCTCTACCTCTACATCCTGTCACAATTTAATATATCCAGTCAAATCCACTTTACCTTTCAGTATCCCTATAGCTTTCTGACAATCCTGATTAGCATTTCCATGAACCATTAGCCACAAAATAGTATCAGCAGCCTCTAAATTAATTATTGACCTGTTTTTTTAAAGATGTATTTTTTATTTATTTCTCTCCCCTTCCCCCCCCCCCCCAATTGCTGCTCTCTGTGTCCATTCTCTGCATGTTCTTCTGTGACTGCTTCTATCCTTATCAGTGGCACTGGGAATCTGTGTTTCTTTTTGTAGTATCATATTGTTGTGTCAGCTCTCCGTGTGTGCGGCACCATTCTTGGGCAGGCTGCACTTTCTTTTGCACTGGGCAGCTGTCCTTATGGGATGCACTCATTGCATATGGGGCTCTTCTATGTGGGGAACACTCCTGTGTGGCATGTCACTCCTTGTGCACATCAGCACTGTGCCTGGGCCAGCTCCACACAGGTCAAGGAAGCCCAGGGTTTGAACCACAGACCTCCCATGTGATAGGCAGACACCCTATCCATTGGGCCAATAGGTTCTTGTAACCAGGTGATAAAGTCAGGGTTGGGTTTTTTAGGTCCTTGTAATATTTTTTGGAATGACACCAGAGGCTGGCCTTTAACCTCCATTTTTACCCAGGCTCTTAAGCAACAGTAATGAACATGTGCATGAACTTGATCACTCATCATTAATTGCTGATATACCCCTGCCCAGTTCCCTACCCCCACTAATTGGTCCAAGGAAATGGAGATATTATGGGTTCTATTATGAACAGCCTGATACTCTGCATGATCTGTCTACCTGGTTTTGAATTATAAAAATACTCCAGGCCCTAGGGTGATGGGTGCTAATGCAGACCAGTCAGCTGGGATCAGCCTAGAGCCTTCAGCAAACCCCTGCACTGTACTATAGGTAAAAGGAGAATTTGGACCATGCTGTTGCACTGCTGCTTTTAACTCTTTCAATATTTTAAATGGGAAAGGTTCATGGGTGAACTCATAAACTCCATTTGAGTTTTAAGGATCAACTCTGGGAACTATTTTTTCTCATATGGTAACCGGAAAGACCATTCAAAATGTCTCCAAATCACCCTCCCTTCTAGCCTCTAAAATGTCCAGTTGTAAAGCTGACATCTTTAGCTGAGCATCTCTGGTTATGGGAGGGGGAGGAGGTGTCAGCAGATGGGAAAATGACTTTCCAAAGTCAGTTAATGAAGGGGTCGAAGGCAAAACAACTTTAGATTTATTATCATCAAAAGATTCAATGGGAGGAATTTCCTCACATTCTCTATCTTCATCCTCTTCCATTTGCAAGGGTTCCAAACCAGATTTAATTATAATCAAAGTGGGCCAAACAGTAACAGGGAGTGGAACACCTTGTAAAAGTAATTTTTCTCTTTTCCCACTTCTTCCCAGTCTCCTAATTCTAAACTTCCTATTGCTAGGAACCATGAGCAATATTTTTCTATAATCTGTAAGAGTTCTAAAATATAGTGCTCATTGACCTTAGCGCCTCCTGCTTAGAGGAGTTGTTTCAAGAGACAGACATATGGACAATATTTTATTGAACTGTCTCTGTTTCCCATCATTACCCTGCAAAAATACCTGAGAGTGTCCTTACTGCAGACTTGGAAAGCCTTCTATACCACTTGGGGCTTTACACTGTTACACCACCTTTTTTTTTTTTTTTTTTAAAGATTTATTTATTTAATATCCCCCCATCCCCTGGTTGTCTGTTCTTGGTGTCTATTGCTGTGTCTTGTTTCTTTGTCCGCTTCTGTTGTCGTCAGCGGCACGGGAAGTGTGGCGGCGCCATTCCTGGGCAGGCTGCTCTTTCTTTTCATACTGGGTGGCTTTCCTCATGGGCGCACTCCTTGCGCGTGGGGCTCCCCCACGCGGGGGACACCCTTGCGTGGCACGGCACTCCTTGCGCGCATCAGCACTGCGCATGGCCAGCTCCACACGGGTCAAGGAGGCCCGGGGTTTGAACCGCGGACCTCCCATATGGTAGACGGACGCCCTAACCACTGGGCCAAAGTCCGTTTCCCTACACCACCTTTTAGTTTTGCTCCAAGCAATACTTCTTCCCTTCAAGCCCCATGTTAGGCACCAGTTGCTGTGAACCAGCTCAGCAATATGTTTGCACTAGGGTAGTGCAACACAAAACTTAAAGAAATAAAGGACTGAGAAAAAGACACAAGAGAGGAAACAAAGATGGAATCAGGCGACTCACAGCTTTGGGAACAGAGAGCCTTAACCCTCATTTCCACATCGTATTTATTTAGGAACTATCAAGCAGCTGTTTGTAATTTACAATAATAAGGAATGGGTGCAACATTTACAATAATAAATGCCTCATCACACAAACATTTTTCATGATGACCAGAAAGTGTTCCATCTAGTCAAGGCCTGGTGTTCCTAAGCCTGCAGTTTTTGTCTACATTATGGAATTGTTTCAACTTCAAACCATGTTCCTACTATTTTCCCACAACACCTCCTAAAAAAGAAAAAGGTTGAGAAAGAGACACAGCAAGTGGAAACAATGAGGGGATGTGGAGAAAAACATAAATAGAACATAGCTTTAAAGAAAAAGAAGAGCCTCAACAGACTTCAGATCCTACACTCTGATTTATTGGACTTACCCCACTCAGCTAACATGGAGTTGAAGAATGTCAACCACCACACCATGGAGCCTAGAGTGCCTACAACTGAAAACAGGAGGAATGCATCCATTATCCATGTGGAATCTAAGCCCCCTCTTGACATAGATGTGGAATGGACACAACCAAGCCAAGGTCCACAGGAAGGAGGAATACAGTAAGGATTAGAGTGGACTTAATGATATTCTATTCATGAACTATTGTGGTTAATAATCGAGAAAATGTGGCATTGGTGTGGAAAAAGTGACCATGGTGGCTGCTGGGTGTGGGGAATGGGAGGAAGAGATGAGTTGTGGAGGCATTTTCGGGACTTGGAGTTGTCCTGAGTGGTGCTACAGGGACAATTGCTGGACATTGTATGTCCTCCCATGGCCCACTTTATGGAACGTGGGAGAGTGTGGGCTATAATGTGGACCGCAGGCCATGGGGTACAGCGATGCCCAAGGATGTACTCACCAGATGCAATGGATGTGTCATGATGATGGGGGAGAGTGTTACTGTGGGGAGAGTGGTGGGGTGGGGGCGGTGGGGGTGAATGGGGACCTCATATTTTTTGAATGTAATATTTTTTAAAAAATGAATAAATTAAGTTAAAAAACAGAAGAAGCTGTGACACCCTGACCTGCCAAATTGAGAAAATGGTGAATTCTCCTTAACCATATTCATCATTTTCTTTTTTCCTTTTTTATTTTGTTTATTTATTTACTTATTTATTTTTAATTATATTTTTTGAAGATACATAGGCTCAAAAAATGTTTAATTAAAAATATAAGGGGAAGCAGACTTAGCCCAATGGATAGGGTGTCTGCCTACCACATGGGAGGTCTGCAGTTCAAACCCTGGGCCTCCTTGACCTGTGTGGAGCTGGCCCATGTGCAGTGCTGATGTGTGCAAGGAGTGCCCTGCCACACAGGGGTGTCCCCCACATAGGGGAGCCCCACAAGCAAGGAGTGCACCCCGTAAGGATAGCCACCCAGTGCGAAAGAAAATGCAGCCTGCTCAAGAATAGTGCTGCACACACTAAGAGCTGACACAAGATGACTCAACAAAAAGAAACAGAGATTCCCAGTGCCACTGATAAGGATAGAAGCGGTTGCAGAAGAACTCGCAGTGAATGGACACAGAGAGCAGACAAATGGGGGGGGGGAAGGGGAGAGAAATTAAAAAAATATATATGAGTTTCCCATACACCCCACCCCCCACCACATCCACCCCTTCCACATCAATAACCTCTTACATCACTGTGGCACATTCATTGCATTTGCTGAATACATTTTGGAGCACTGCTGCACTGCATGGATAATAGTTTATATTGTAGTTTACACTCTCTGCCAGTACATTCAGTGGGTTGTGGCAGCAAATATAATGTCCAACATCTGCCCCTGCAATATCATTTGGGACAAGTCCAAGTCCCAAAATGCCCTTGCATCAATCTATTCTTCCTTCTCCCTGTCCTCAACAACTACCATAACCATTTTCTTGACATCACTGATACAATTTCTTCCATTACTAGTCACAATAGTTCTATACTAGAATACCAGCAAGTCCACTGCAATCCACATTTTATTCTTCCATCCTGTAGACCCTGGGATGGTGATGTCCACTCCATCTCTATATTGAGAGAGGGCTTAGATCCCACATGGTTGATGGATGTTTCTCCTGCTTTCAGTTGTACGCACTCTCGGTTTCCTAGTGTGGTGGTTGAACAACTTAACCTCCCTGTTAGCTGACATGGGTAAGCCCAATGAACCAGAGAGTAGGAGTTGCAACTCTGTGGAGGCTCAGGACCCAGGAGGCGCATGGCCAGTCCAGAGATCCAAGTCTCCTGTGTATACACCAACCCCAGTGCAAATCGTAGGTTCAATAAAAGGGACAGAAGAGCCATGTTTAGAAAGCTGACAACTGAGCCCAATTCCATCACACTCAGGAACACAAATTCCAAAGTAGGGCCCACTGACAAGTCACTGAACTCCAGAGCCATCTGCCATGACCATAGAACCTGTGTCTCTCTAGCCCTCAAGAGCACCAGCACCTGGGGTTGTATCTACTTTGGCTGTCTATGGGATCCTGCTGAGGCATGTGTAAGCTTGACCCATCTGATGACTCCTAACATTTTTTGAAGACTCTCAGTCTTTTAAACTCATTTTTGTTTACCATTTCCCCCTTTTATTGAAGGTCTTTTTCCAGCTGCATCACTAGTAAGTGATTAGTAGTAATCACTTAGCACCAGGGAGGCTCATCCCCAGGAGTCATGTCACATGCTGGGGTGGGAGGTAATGCATTTACATACTGAGTTTGGCTTAGAGAGTGGCCACATTTGAGCAACATGGAGGCTTTCAGGAGGTAACACTTAGGCACACTGCATCTATAGACCTAGTTGAAATTTCACACAGGCTCATAAGCATACTCCTCAGTATCAAGAGATCATCATTGGACTATCCTTCATTGTTCTTTGCCTTTGTTCTTGGTGGATTGTTGCTGTTCCATTCAGGAATGTGACACAACTCCCATGGCTAGGAACTCAGCACTTGCTCCATTGTCATTTGTAACTTAACTACAATGAAAATAACCAAAGAATATCAGAACACTTTTATATACCCTATATACATGCCATGGAAAACTTCCCCCCAATCATGTGCTCCCATCAATAACACTCCACACCAGTGTTCCTCCCCTGCCATTGTTGAATCCCTCTGTGATCAAAGAGTTCTTCAAAAATGAAACCTAATATATTGCCAAATTCAATTAGTAGGGAAATGAAATAACTATGTTAGGTTTATAGATTAGAAATAGAATACATACTAATGTAGAAAAACTAAAAGTGAAAAATAAATTGGGATATTAAAAAGTTAAAAATATAAAATTTTTTGATGTTTTGCCATTCATCACTGTAATAGGTGATGCTCTGTATGTAAAGTGACAAGGCAATTTCTTCATTCCTCCCTCAGTGTCTACATTTTTTTTAATTTTTAATTTTGTCTTTAAAAGATTTTAGATCACAGTAAAGTCACATATACAATACAGGGGACTCCTATATATCCAATATCAAACACTTTACCCCTTTCCCAGCAATGATCTTTTTACATGTTCTTGTTATATTTGATGTAGCTGATGTGCAGTTATTGAAACATAGTTACAAAACATGGTTTTATTTTGGTTTACATTATGGTTTATATTGTAGACTGTACAATTTTCTATATTTTTTGTTATATTATGGTTTAGATTTTAGCCTATAGAGCTTTTATTTTTTTATTTTTAAAATTCTTATTAAATTGTCTTTTTTAAAAATATACATAAATCATGAAAAATGTTACATTGAAAAATAAGAGATTGAAACATACCCCAACCCCCACATTCCTACTCCTCCCACATCAACAACCTCTTTCATCATTGTGGCACATTCATTGCAATTGGTGAGTATATTTTGGAGCACTGCTGCACCACATGGCTTAAAGCTTACATTGTAGTTTACTCTCACTCCCAGTACATTCAGTGGGTTATGTCAGGATATTGAATGCCCAGCATCTGTCCCTGCAACATCATTTAGGACAACTCAAGTCCCAAAAATGCCCCCAACATCTTATCTCTATTTCCCTCTCCCTGCCCTCAGATTCCTTAGTCACTTTCTCCAGATCAATGATAGTTTCTTCCATTATTAGTCACAATAGTTGTATAGTAAAATACCAGTAAGTTCACTCTAACCCATATTTTACTCCTCCTTCCTATGCACCCTGGGTTGGTGATGTCTGCTCCACCTCTATATCAAGAAGGGGCTTAGATATATGGCTGATGGATGCAATTCTCCTGCTTGGAGTTGTACATGCTCTCCGTTCCCTGGTGTGGTTGTTGAACATCTTCACCTCCCTGTTATCTGACCTGTACAAGTCCAACAAACTAGAGGGTAGGAGTTTCAACTCTGCTGAGGCTCAGGACCCAATTGGCACATGGCCAGTCCAGAGACTGAAGTCTCCTGGGTCTACACCAACCACAACTTCAGGAAAAGTGATAGAAGAGGCATGTGTAGAAAGATCATATCTCAGTCCAACTCCATCACACTCAGGAACACAAATTCCCAGGTAGGCCCACTGACAAGGCACTGAACTACAGAGCCAACCACCATGATTGTAGAACATGTGTGTCTCTGTAGCCCTCAGGAGCACCAGTATCTGGGATTATATCTACTTTGGCTGTCTCTAGGATCCTGCTGAGGTGTGTGTAAGTAAGCATGTCCACTTGATGACCTCCTGACTATTTTTTGAAGACTCATAACCATATAAACTCTTTTGTCTTTACCATTCCCCCCTTTAATTCAAGGTCTCTTTCTAGTTGTATCACCAGTTAGTGATTGGTAGTAATCCCTCAGCACCAGGGAGGCTCATCCCTGTGAGTCATGTCCCATACTGGGTGGAAGGTAATGCATTTACATGCTGAGTTTGGCTTAGAGAGTGGCCACATTTGAGCAAAATTATGGCTCTCAGGAGGTAACTTAGGCACCCTGCAGCTCTATGTCCAGTTCAAATTTCAGGCACACAGGCTCATAAGCATAGACATTATCAAGGGCTCATCATTGAACCATCCTTCTTCACTGGTCTTTGCCCTTGCATTTAGGGGATTGTTGCTGTCCCATTGGGGAATGCCACAGAGCTCCCCTGGCTAGAAGCTCATCATTCCCTCAGTTGTCATTTGTAACTGTAACTACTATGAAAATACCCAACATATATTTGAACATTTTTATGTACCCTATATACATGTCCTGGAGAACTCCCTGCCAACCATGTACCCCCATCAATAACACCCTACACCAGCATTCCTCCCCTGCCATAGCTGAACCCCTTTGTGGTCCAAAACTTCTTCAAAAGTGAAACCTAATATATTGCCAAATTCAATTATTATGAAAATGAAATAGTAGTGGTAGGTTTAAAGATTAGAAATAGAATACATACTAATTTAGAAAAACTATAAGTAAAAATAAATTTGGGTATTAAAAATGAAAAATATCATTGAACTTTGTTTTTGATGTTTTGCCTTTCATTACTGTAATTTGTGTTGCCCTTTATATACAGTGGCAAGGCATTTTCTTTCATTTCTTCCTCAGTATCTACATCCTTTATTTTTTTCTAATTTTTAATTTTCTCTTCAAAGTAGTTTTAGATCACAGTAAAGTCACATATACAATATAGGGGACTCCCATATATCCAACATCAAATCCTTTTTCTCCTTCCCCAGCAATGATCTTTTTACGTGTTCATGTTACATTTACTGGAACTGATGTACAGATATTGAAACATAGCTATCAAACATGGTTCCATTTTGGTTTACATAATGTTTTATATTTTAGACTGTAAAATTTTCTAAATTTTTGGTTACCCTATGTTTTATATCATGGTTTACATTTTAGCCTATAGAGTTTTATACATTTTCGGTGAAATTTAACTGTCCTTTATCCATTATTTCACTAACTTGTGGAACCCTTCTATTGCTCCCCAGTTACCCTGGTTCCATCTATTCTATTCCTCTCTACCCCTCCCCTCAGGGCTCACAGTGACAATCAAGCTTCACTGCTTGAAAGACCAGATTAATAGATACTTGCAACAATGCCGAGAGCTTAACACGTTTGACTCTCCTACCCCATTGGAAGTCACCAATTCTCTAGAGACACATTTCCGTATGTTTGAGAATATCGGGCCACCTCAGGATGCGGGTACACCTTTCCATGCATTGTATGGGTCTCCACTCAATGATGTAACACACTGTGAAAAGATCAGCACTCACACACTCCCTGGAATCCTGCTCCTGTTCCAGATGTCCCCCATTAAGCACTTTAAACAGATAACCCTTCCTTATTTTATTTTTTAAAGAGTTTTCTCAACATTATAGTTTCAAACATATACCTGACAATCTCCCATGTTCATCTGTTCCCCTCAACCCTCCCCCAATTCCTTGGGCCATCTGACCCATCCTCCCAAGCCTAATCCCCTCAAGCCTTCAAAGCCCCAACCAATAGAATCCCTATGTCTCCGTCTTATCCCTTCCCTGTACAACTACTTACTTCCAATTTATCATAGATTTCACCCATGGTCGCTTCAGCTCATAACCTTCCTCTCCCCCCCAATTTCCTATGAGCCTGTCATCCAGTCTCTAGCTCTCTGAGACAGCTTGGTTTGCTTATTTCATAGCAGAGAATTCATGTAGTATTTGTCCTTCATTGCATGGCTTACTTCAATCAACATAAGGTCCTCCAGATTCATCCATGTTATCCCATGTGTTTGTACTGTATTCCTTCCAATAGCTGAGTAATATTACATTGTATGTATGTACCACATTTTGTTTATCCACTCCTCTGTTGATGGGCATTTAGGTTGATTCCAACTTTTAGCAATAGTGAATAATGCTGCTTTGAGCACTGGTGTGCATATATCTGTTTGAGTCCTTGTTTTCATCCTTCTAGCAAAACTGGAATTGCTGGGGCACATGGCAAATCTATAGCTAGTTTTTTGAGAAACTGCTAAACTGTCCTCCAGAGTGGCTGGAACCTTGTGCATTCCCACCAGCAGTGGTTGAGTGTTCCCATTTCTCCACATCCTCTCCAACACTTGTAGTCTTCCTTTTTTCTAATACCCACCAGTCTTTTGGGTGTAAAATGGTATCTCATTGTAGTTTTGATTTGAATTTCCCTAATAGCTAGTGATTTTGAGCATCTTTTCATGTGCTATTTAGCCATTTGTATTTCTTCTTTGGAGAAGTATCTGTTCAAATCTCTTGCCCATTTTTTAAATGGGTTGTTTGTCTTTTTATTTTTGAGATGCAAGGGTTCTTTATATATGCAAGATATTAGTCTACTATCATGTATGTGGTTACAAATATTTTCTTCCATTGGGTAGGCTGTCTTTTCACTTTCTTGACAACCTCCTTTGAAAGTGCAAAAGGCTTTAATTTTGAGGAGGTTCCATTTGTCTATTTGTTCTTTTGCTGCTCGTGCTTTGAGTGTGAAGGTTCAGTAAGCCATTTCCTATTATAAGATCCTGTAGAATTTTCCTTACATTGTTTTCCAAGGTCTTTATTGTCTTGGCTCTTATATTTAGATTTTTTATCCATTTTGAGTTGATTTTTGTATAAGGTGTAAGATGGTAATTCTCTTTTATTCTTTTGCATATGGATATACAGTTTTCCAGGTACCACTTGTTGAAGAGGCCATTCTCTCCCAGTTGAGTGGGATTGGTGGCCTTGTTGAATATCAGATGACTCTATATGTGAGGATTTACTTGAGAAATTTCAGTTCGGTTCCTTTGGTCAGTAGGTATATTCTTGTGCCAATACCATGCCATTTTCACCACTGTTGCTTTGTAGTATGTTTTGAAGTCAGGTAGTTTGATTCTTCCTATTTCGTTTTCCTTTTACAATATGTCTTTGGCTATTTGGGGCCCCTTTCCATTCCAAATAAATTTCATAGTTTTTCTAGTTCATTAAAAAATGCTGTGGGTGGCAGACTTGGCCCAGTGGTTAGGGCATCCACCTACCACATGGGAGGTCCATGCTTCAAACCCCGGGCTTCCTTGATCTGTGCAGAGCTGGCCCATGCACAGTGCTGATGCATGCAAGGAGTGCCCTGACACTCAGGGGTGTCCCCCGCATAGAGGAGCACCATGCACAAAGAGTGCGCCCCAAGGAGAGCCACCCAGTGTGAAAGAAAGTGCAGCCTGCCCAGGAATGGTGCTGCCCACACGGAGAGCTGACACAAGATGATGCAACAAGTGAAACAGATTCCTGTGCCACTGACAACAACAGAAGTGGACAAAAAAAGAAAGACGCAGCAAATAGACACAGAGAACTGGGAAACGGACTTTGGCCCAGTGGTTAGGGCGTCCGTCTACCATATGGGAGGTCCGCGGTTCAAACCCCGGACCTCCTTGACCCGTGTGGAGCTGGCCATGCGCAGTGCTGATGTGCGCAAGGAGTGCCGTGCCACGCAAGGGTGTCCCCCGCGTGGGGGAGCCCCACGCGCAAGGAGTGCACCCGTGAGGAAGGCCGCCCAGCGTGAAAAGAAAGTGCAGCCTGCCCAGGAATGGCGCCGCCCACACTTCCCGTGCCGCTGACGACAACAGAAGCGGACAAAGAAACAAGACGCAGCAAATAGACACCAAGAACAGACAACCAGGGGAGGGGGGGAATTAAATAAATAAATAAATCTTTAAAAAAAAAAAAAAATAGACACAGAGAACAGACAACCAGGGGGGAGGGGAGGGGAGGGGAGGGGAGAGAAATAAATAAATAAATCTTTTTTTAAAATGCTGTCTTGATTTTTATTGGTATTGCATTGAATCTGCAGATGTTTGTGTAGGATAGACTTCTTTTTTTTTAATTATTTATTATTATTTTTTAAATTACATAAAAAAAAATGAGGTCCCATTCAACCCCACCGCCCCTGCCCCCCACTCCCCCCACAGCAACACTCTCTCCCATCATCATGACACATCCATTGCACCTGTTAAGTTCATCTCTGAGCATGTAGGATAGACTTCTTAATGATATTTAGTCTTCCTATTCATGGACAGGGAATATTCTTCCATTTATTGAAATCTTTTATTTCCTTGAACAGCGTAGTTAAATTTATTCCCAGGCATTTTATTTTTTTAAATTTACTATTGTAAATGGAATTTGTTTCTTAATTTCCTCCTCAGATGGGTAATTATTGGTGTATGGAAATGCTGCTGATTTTTGCAGATTGATCTTGTAACCTGCAACTTTACTGAACTAATTTATAAGTTCTAAAAGCTTTGTCACAGGCTTCTCTGGGCTTACTATGTACAGGATTGTATCATCAGCAGATAGTGAAGTTTTTCCTTCTTCCTTTCCATTTTGGATGCCTTTTATATCTGATTCTTGCCTCAGTGCTTGAACAAGTACTTCTAACACAATGTTAAATAGATGTGATTGTGGGCATCCTTATATTGTTCATGATCTTAGAGGGAAAGATTTTAGGATTTCACCATTGTAAATGATGTTAGTTGTGTATTTTTCATATACACCCTTTATCATGTTCAGAAATGTTCCTTCTATTCCTATCTTCTTCAGTGTTTTTATCTAGAAAGGATGCTGTATTTTGTCAAATGCTCTTTTTTCATCTATACATATGATCATGTGATTTTTTCCCTTTGATCTGTTTATGTGGTGTATTACATTAATTGATTTTCTTATGTTGAAACATCCTTGCATACCAGGAAGTAAACCCACTTGTTGATGGTGTATAATTCATTTAATGTGTTAATGATTGTCAAGTATTTTGTTGAGGAATTTCACATCTAGTTTCATTAGAGAGATTGGTCTGTAATTTTCCTTTTTTGTGGTGTCTTTGTTTGACTTTGGTATTAGTGCTGAAGGAATCTCCTTCCCCTTTCTGGAGGGAATCCCCTTCCACTTCCTTCTTTCCCATTGTGCAATGCTGAAACGAGCTGCTTTCTGATAATGCAGCCCTTGGTGTGTGTGTGTGCTGTGGGCTGCAGGTTGTGCACATGTAAGAACTTGCTTGTGTGAGTCAGCAGGCTAATCTAAGTTAGCAGCTGTTGCCTCAATCTGTGTCCATTTATCTCAGCTAACAGCAAAATTTGCTTCTGTACTCCTGCTTGCTTCCCACCCCCTATATAAGCCTCTGAAAACTGCAGCTCGGGACCCAGAATTTGGAGACTGAACTCTCCTCTGGGTCTGCGTGCATAATAAAACCTGAGTTCCTTCATCTCTCTGAGTGTTGCTTGGGGTTTTTGGTCAGACCTGGACTTCTTCTGCAACATTTGGTTCCATGACTGGGAAACCCAACTGAGCAGACCCTCCAGCTTGGGATAGAGCAGGCGTGGCTGGTGGTGAGCTCTGGATGAATGAGGTAGGCTCCACCTGTCCACTTGACAAGACCTCCTTCCAAGGAGTGTTGCACAGGGCTGCATCCCTGTTACCTGGCCCGACTCAGTGGAGAGAGGGACCAAACAATGTCAGAAGACTTCAGAAAAGGTAAGGCCCTGGGTGCCAAGTCCAGTCCCAGTCAGGCCCATCTCCAGAGGGAAAAGAAGACTGATCACCTACTAATTTCTCAGTTAATGAGAATACAGAACAGGGCTGACCCAGGGGAGGTCATGTTTAAACTCTGAGTGAAAGTGTGAGTGAATGAGGACGGCAGGGGCTTGCTCCTCTCATACCAGTCTGGGCTCCACAGCTTGCACTATGGAGTCTGAATGGGCCTTAACCTGCATTATGTGGCTACATCATATGGCATAATGGCCAATCTGGACTCTGCATGGATGCTTTAGCCAAGACAAGTCTAAGTTCTCACAAGAGACGTGGACAGGTGGGCATCTGGGAGACCTCAAAAGGGGCACCCCATCCTTTGTCTGTCTCATGCCACCAAGATAGGGATGGGTTCATCACAGTCAAAACCCACCATTTTGACCTGCATGCTTAAGAATTTTAAAAAAGGCTTTTCTGGAGATTATGGCATCCAGATGAATTTTAAAAAACTCCAAACACTCTGTAAATTGGAGTGGCCAGCTTTCAGTGTTGACTAGCCTTCAGAGGGAACCTGGACATACCCAGCATTCGTGCAATATGGTTAGTGGTCACTGGAGATCCAGGGCACCCTGACCAGTTCCCCTACATTGACTCCTGGCTAGAGATTACCCAAAAACTGCCCCCATGGGTTCGATTATGCACTGGGAAAAAGGGACAGAGTAGGATTTTAGTAACTCAGGAGGCGAGGCTTCAGAAGCCAGTCATTCACCAAGGGCTGGCAAAAGAGGACCCCCCACCTTCACCACCACCATATGCCCCTTCTGCACTGGCCCTTCCTCTGAACCCTGGCACATTACCAGACCTCCCAAAGGCCCCATCTCCTTTGGTCTCTCCTCCAGGCTGGGAACCACATGCAAACCTTCCTGCTGTGCCCCCTCCACTGGCTACTGCCTTGGACCATGTGTCCACTTTGGGGAGAGACTCAGGGACCCCAGTGGCCAGGAGGCTCTGGTCAGCTCAGCCTGCCTTCCAGATGCCCCTCCAGGAGACACAGGGCCTGCCCCATCTGGACGAGAATGGGACCCTCCAGCCTTGCCATCCTATCCTCTACTATCAGCCCTTTATAACCACAGACCTTCTGAATTGGAGGCACCACACTCCCTCTTACTCTGAAAAGCCCCAGGCCCTCATCAACCTCATGGAAGCCATTTTTAGACCCATCGTCTCACCTGGGATGACTGTCGCCAACTCCTCCTAAATCTTTTTATTTTTTATTTATTTATTTATTTTTAAAGATTTATTTATATATTTAATTCCCCCCCTCCCGTGGTTGTCTATTCTTGGTGTCTATTTGCTGCATCTTGTTTCCCCGTCCGCCTCTGTTGTCGTCAGCGGCATGGGAAGTGTGGGCGGCGCCATTCCTGGGCAGGCCGCTCTCTCCTTTCACGCTGGGCGGCTCTCCTCACGGGCGCACTCCTTGCGCGTGGGGCTCCCCCACGCGGGGGACACCCCTGCGTGGCACGGCACTCCTTGCGTGCATCAGCGCCGCTGCATGGCCAGCTCCACACGGGTCAAGGAGGCCCGGGGTTTGAACCGCGGACCTCCCATATGGTAGACGGACGCCCCAACCACTGGGCCAAAGTCCGTTTCCCTAAATCGTTTTAATATGAAAGAGAGACAGCAAGTCCTAATGAAGACCCAGAAGTGGCTGCAGGAGCACGCCCCACCCGGCATCCTCGACCCAGAAGAATGGGCTCAAACAGCAGTCCCAGACACCCAGCCTGACTGGAATTTCAACACTGAACAAGGGCACACCGCGCTCTGACACTACTGGAAGGCAATCCTCTGAGGGGTCTGAGAGGGTGCCAAGTGGCCCATGAACATGACAAAGATGACCTCAGTTGTTCAGAAGCCTGAGGAGTCTCCAGGAGACTAGTATGAATAGCTCTGAAAGGCCTTCTGGAAGCTCTTCAGCCTTACCAGAAGCTCCGGAAAATCAGAGAATGGTGAATGCCACTTTTATCGCACAGGCAGCTGCAGATATCAAGAGGAAGCTAGAAAGGCTCTATGGCTTCACGGGCATGAATATCACCCAACTGCTAGAAGTAGCGAACAAGGTCTTTGTCAATCGAGATGAGGTCACTGAATGGGAAGCCAGAAAGAAGCTAAAGCAACAGGCCTCCCTACTGGCAGCAGCCCTGGGGAACCTAACCCTGCCAGATGAAAAGGGCCACCCAAGAAAGGGGGCACCAATGCCAAGAGGGTCCCACTGGCCAGAGACCAATGTGCCTATTGCAAGGAGAGCAGACACTGGAAGAATGAGTGCCCCCAAAAGACTCAGGTGCATCAAGGAGACACTCCGAGAGGAAAATACCAGCCTGAGTCCCAGGATCATCTGATCAGACTGGCAAACCTGGACACTGAATAGGGGGTACAGGGCTCATTGAACCTTGGCCCCCATGAACCCATGGTCAGGTTACAAGTTGGGGGCTAGTCAGTGAACTTTATGGTAGATACCGGTGCAGAGCACTCTGTGGTCATGACCCCCATCACCTGCTTCAGCTGAAAAACTGTTAACATCATAGGAGCAATGGGGGGGCCCAATCGGACTCGCGACCATTTTGCCAATCGAGGACCTGCCAGCTCTGTGGCCACGAGGTGACCCATGAATTCTTATACCTGCCTGAATGGCTGATCCCCCTGCTCAGAAGGGATCTTTTGACCTAACTGGGGATTTGGATCACCTTCAAACCTGAAGGGCCGGGACCCTAAGCCTCAGGACCAGTCTCACTCTCCTAGTCTCTGTTCCCCAGAACTAAGAATGGAGGCTACACTTGGAGGAGAGCCCGATCCAGAACAGGAGGAGTTACAAGAACTGTTTCCTGATGTCTGTGCAGAAAACAACCCCCCGGGGGTGGCATGGAATCACACACCAGTCATCATCCACTTAAAACCTGGGGTACTCCCAACCCAACAAAGATAATATCCAATTCCACTTGAGGCATGTTTGGGCATAACCGAGCATATAGACTGCCTAAGGAAAGAGGGGATCCTAGTCAAGTATCAGTCACCCTGGAATACCCCTCTACTACCAGTGAATAAGCCAGACAGGACTGGATATTGACCAGTGCAGGACCTGAGGGCTATCAATAATGCCACCCTCACTCTGCCCAAGTTGTCCCCAACCCTTATACTCTACTGGGGCAGCTGCTACTGGAAGCCACCTGGTTTACCTGTCTGGACCTGAAGGATGCCTTCTGCCTACAAATGGCCCTCATGAGTCAACCTCTGTTTACATTTGAGTGGGAAGATCCCAATACTAAAAAGAAAAGGCAACTGACCTGGACCCGGCTCCAGCAAGGCTTCAAAAACTCTCCCACACTCTTCAGGGAGGCTCTGGCAGCAGACCTGGCAACCTACCCCTGGGAGGACTACAGGTGCACCCTCCTACGGTACATTGATGATCTCCTGCTCACCAGTAGAACAAAGAAGGATTGTTGGGAAGGGATCCAGGCCCTCCTCCAGCTCCTGACACAAACTGGGTACAAGATGTCCTGGAGGAAGGCCCAGATTTGCCAACAATGGGTCAGGTACCTGGGATTCAATATCACACAGGGGCACTAGACCCTCAGACCCGAGAGGAAGAAGGTGATCTGCACCATCCTGACCCCCACCACAAAGAGGAGGTCCATGAGTTCCTAGGGGTGGCAGCCTTCTGCCACATCTGGATTGCCGGATATGCAGTAATAGCCAAGCCTCTCTATGAAGCATTAGTGGGCCCAGAGAGGGACCCCTCCATCTGGGGAGAGGCCCAACAAACAGCCTTTCAGGAAATCAAAAAAAAAACCTCGGATGGGCACCAGCCCTAGGGTTCCCGGATGTAACTCGGGAATTCAACCTGTTTGTGCACAGAAAAACAAGGTGGTCCTGGGGTTCCTCACACAGATAGTCAGGCCTTGGCAAAGACCCATCGCTTACCTCTCCAAGCAGTTGGACTCGGTAGCTGCCAGATGGCCACCTTGCCTGTAGGCCTTGGCAGCCACAGTGATACTTGTTAGGGAAGCTGACAAATTGATGCTTGGACAGGTTATCCATGTCATGGTCCCCCACGCTGTCACCACCTTGATGAACTCACATGGACACCGGTGGATATCCAACCCCCAGCTTGCACACTACCAGGGCTTGCTCTGTGAGAATCCCTGGATAGCCATAGAAACCGTGTGCAACCTGAATCTGGCAATGTTTTTACCCCAAGAAGATGGAACTCCTGAACACGACTGTATAGAAGTGACGGAGGAGGTCTATGCCAGTCACCCAGACCTCCAAAACAAACCACTCCCTTCCCCGGAGCAAACGCTATTCACTGATGGGAGTAGCTTCATTAAGGATGGAAAGAGATGTGCAAGGTATGGGGTCACCACCGTTGAGGAGGTAATAGAAGCAGCGCCCCTACCCCAAGGATTGTCAGCACAGTGGGCGGAGCTCTGGGCGCTGGTCTGAGCACTGCAGTTGGCCAAAGGACAAACGGTCAACATCTACACTAACTCAAAGTATGCATTCATGACCGTCCATATCCATGGGGCCATTTATAAAGAGAAAGGCCTCCTAACTGCCAGGGGAAAAGGAATCAAGAACAAAGAGAAATTCTTCAGCTGCTAGAGGCAATCTGGGAGTCAGCAAAAGTCTCTGTCGTCCACTGCCGGGGGCATCAAAGGAGTGGAGACATGGTCGCCAGATGAAACAGGTTCACGGACAAGGCTTCGAAACAAGCGGCAGGAGAAGATTATGGAAAGTTTGCCCCGGAATTAGTCCCACAGCTGTCCCTCTTAGGACAAAGGCACAACCCGCTGGTCTACACCAAAGAACAGGATTGGATTGAGGGAAAGCGAGGAAGCTGAACCTCTGAAGGAGCTTGTATACTTCCAGATAAGTGGGTCTTTGTGCCCAAGGGAGCCACCTATGCTCTAGTCCAGCAGTACCATCGGCTCACTCACCTGGGAAAGACTGCACTAGAAAACCTGCTGGGAAGATACTACCACATAGTGCGACTGGCCTCCCTCTGTGCCACTCTCAGCAACCTATGCCAGGTTTGTGCTAAAAACAACTCTGTGCAGGGCCCATGCATTCAGGCAGGAATCCAGCACTCGGACACAGCACCCTTTGCGGATGTAGTAGTGGACTTTATGGAAATGAAACCAAGCCGAGGGTATAAATACCTGTTGGTAATGATATGTACTTTCTTGGGTTGGGTTGAGGCATTCCCCACCCACACTAAGAAGGCAAGAGAAGTAACTAAGGCCTTACTCAGGGAAATTGTCCCATGGCATGGGTTGCCAAAGTCAATAGGAAGCAACAATGGCCAGCTTTTGTGGCAACCATAGTCCAGGAACTGGCAAAAATGTTGGGGGTCAAGTGGAAACTTCATGCCACCTATAGTCCCCAGAGCTCAGGGAAAGTTGAACACATGAATCGAACCCTCAAAACCACCCTGGCCAAGTTCTGCCAAGAAACTGGTCTCCCTTGGGTGAACTTGCTTTCCTTAGCCCTTCTCCAGGTGAGGTGTACCCTGGGACCCACCGGTTATTCACCCTTTGAGATCTTGTTCAGATGGCCACCCCCAATTGTTCAGACATTTAAGGGAAACTCTAGGCTCCTAGGGGAAGCTAACCAGGATTCCCTCCTCCAGCAGTTAGGGGGGGGTCCTAGTCAAGATACACAAAACTGTTTTGTCCTGGAACCTCATTCCCCTGGGACACCCCATTCACCCTTACCTGGGGACCAAGTCTGGAACCCATCTAGCCTTCCTGGACAGGGCCACACACAGTGATCCTTGTAATCCTCACTGCTCTTAAGGTTGCATGTATCGTCCCTTGGGTCCATCATTCCAGAGTCAAGAAGGCACATCCCAATTAAGAACCAAATGACTGGACAGCCCAACCTGTACCCAACCATCTCCTGAAGGTGTGAATCACTCGGAAACCCCAGACACTGGCCACACGAAGTGACAGCTGAATGGACTCCTCTTCCTGGTGGAGCCTATCCTTGTACTGCCTAATTGCCACAACATTTGGAGTTGGGCTTGCTGCTGTGGCCCCCACAGACTGGACTATTGGGAATAGGGTCCTGATTGCTATTGCTTACTGGGGCATAGTAGGATGCTTCATTAACTTGAGTAGCTTCTGCTTCCCCTCCTAACCTGATCCCTTGAGACCAAACCCCCAACTCACTGAAAGTTACAGGTTAGTAAAGTCTGGGGAAGTCAGGAAGTCCTAAATGCCTCAGCTCCTTTTCCAGCAGGGGCCACTTCTGCCTCCATTTTGTTTAACATATGTCAAGCAATAAGGAGAGAGGTTCACGAATGCTCAGGATGCCCAGTTTATTACACCTATGATAAGTATCTGTGCAAAGGATTGAGTGGGGAACACTTTTGCAGTGAGTGATAGCAGCCATCACAGCCTGGGGACCACCATGGGTCCCAAGCAACTCCCACTACCTGCTGAAGAACACCCCCAACCCACCCCAGTGTGGCTGGGACCTTTGTGTCCAAGTAAATCTCACTCTTTTAAATTGGACAGATACCTTCCAGAGAGCTGAGGTAGGAGAAACACTGGGCATAGGAATATATGTCTCAGTAGGTTAACATCTGGGTGACTTCATATTAATTCAGCCGGTTCAGGTTTGGGTGCCGGTGGCCCCCTTAGCTCAGAAAATCCTCTCCCCTGGAAAGGTCCTACAAAGAAATGTGAGCAAAGCCACTCAAAATCTTGAGGCTAACCTCAGAAAGATACCCCCAAATATACTCCTGAGCCAAGCCCAAAATTTCCATCAGCTCCTGAACAAGCTCTGCCCAGTGTTGCAACCTCCTGCTGGTTATACGCTTCTCCCAGCCTGACCATCTTTCCTGTGCCCATCTCCAAGGACATAACCTCATACCTTGGGAGTGGCTCAGAGACTGACAATAAACCCCTCCCCTTCTGCATAACTGAGCCCACAGGGGAACTACTTAATTGTAAGAATGTGACCCCCTGGACCAACCCCACACCCACACCCATGCTGGCTGCCCACCCCCTCAGGAAAACAGACTGCAACACCACTTACCCATTTAAGGAAACCAGATGGTGTGCCAAGAACTCCACCCTTTGGATCTGTGGTACTCAAGGGTACTGATGCTTGCCCCCAGCAGGCCAAGGCATATGCCACCTTGCTTGGCCAGTACCATCATTCTCTGTATATGGGAACGAGTTGCCTGGAGAACTCTCCCAAACCAAATGAGCAGTACAGGAAATCCCTATACTCCTGGGACTGGGGATGGCCACAAGTGTGGCAGTGGCCAGGGCCTCTCTCATGGTAGGTCAGCAGGGCTTGCAAAACCTGGCATGGGAAACATTAAAGGACCTTGAGGAAATAACGGGGGCCCTCAGCAGGATTCAAAACCAAATAGGGTCTATGAGGTGCAGAGGTGCCCAAAGATGTACTTACCAAATCCAATGGATGTGTCATGATGATGGGAACGAGTGTTGTTGGGGGGGGAGAGGGGGGGTGGGGGGGTGGGATTGAATGGGACCTCACATATATATATTTTTTTAATGTAATATTATTACAAAGTCAATAAAAAAAAAAAAGATCTATATAAACCAAAAAAAAAAAAAAAAAACCAAATAGGGGAAGCGAACTTGGCCCAATGGATAGGGCATCCGCCTACCACATGGGAGGTCCTCGGTTCAAACCCCAGGGCTTCTTGACCCATGTGGAGCTGGCCCATGTGCAGTGCTGATGCGCATAAGGAGTGCCATGCCATGCAGGGGTGTCCCCCATGTAGGGGAGCCCCCCACACAAGGAGTGCACCCCATAAGGAGAGCTGCCTAGCATGAAAGAAAGTGCAGCCTGCCCAGGAATGGCACCACACACACAGAGAGCTGACACAACAAGATGACACAACAAAAAAAAAAAGAAACACAGATTCCCAGTGCCGCTGATAGGGATAGAAGCAGTCACAGAAGAACACTCAGCAAATGGACAGAGAGAGCAGACAGCTAGGGAGGTGGAAGGAGGTAAGGGGAGGAAAAAAAAAACAAAACAAATAGACTCACTCGCAGAGGTCGTACTGCAGAATAGACAAGGATTAGACTTGCTGACTGCCGGCCAAGGGGGGATTTGTCAGGCCCTGGGAGAAGAGTCCTGCTTTTATGCCAAATCTTCAGGTACAGTCAGGGACAAAATAGCTGTGCTAAAAGAAAGAGCTAAAGCCTGCTTAGATCAAGCTTAACAGGCAGCAGCCCATGGAAGCTACCTGCAATATCTCCTCTCCTGGATATTGCCTTTCATGCTGCTAATAGCCGTGATTTTCTTCCTCATCACCTTTAGGCCATGCATCCTGCAATACCTGATGTGGTACATCACCTCCCGCTTAAACGACCCAAAGCGCCAAGTGATGCCTCAGGTGAGATATCAACTGCTAGGCACAAGGGAACAGTACCCTGTGTCAAAGGGTGATGCCCCATAAAAATTACTAAGGGCATCAAAGGGGGTAATGTTGAAGGAATCCCCTTCCCCTTTCTGGAGGGAATCCCCTTCCACTTCCTTCTTTCCCATTGTGCAATGCTGAAATGAGCTGCTTTCTGATAATGCAGCCCTTGGGGGAGGTGTGTGCTGTGGGCTGCAGGGTGTGCACCTGTGAGAACTTGCTTGTATGAGTCAGCAGTTAGTTAGCAGCCGTTGCTTAACCTGTGTCCATTTATCTCCGCTTACAGCAAAATTTGCTTCTGTACTCCTGCTTGCTTCCCACCCCTATATAAGCCTCTGAAAACTGCAGCTCAGGGCCCAGAATTTGGAGACCAAACTCTCCTCTGGGTCTATGTGCATAATAAAACCTGAGTTCCTCCATCTATCTGAATGTCACTTAGATTTTTTGGCCAGATCTGGACTTCTGCAACATTAGGGTAATGGTGGCATCATAGAATGGGCTAGGCAATGTTCCTCCTATTTTGATTTTTTAAAACAGTTTATAATGGGTCTTAGTTCTTTCCAGAATGTTTGGTAGAATTCTCCTTTGAAGCCATCTCGTGCAGGGTTCTTAGTTTGGAGGTTTTTAATGACTGATTCTATCTCTTTACTTGTGATTGGTTTGTTGAGATCATCAATTTCTTCTTTCATCATTGCAGGCTGCTTCTGTTTTTCTAGGAATTTGTCCATTTCCTCTAAATTGTCCTCCTTGTTGGCATATAGTTTTTCAAAGTATTCTCTTACAATAGTCTTTATTTCTGTGTGGGCAGTGGTAATGTCCCTTTTCTCATTTCTTATTTTGTATATTTGTCTCTACTCTCTTTTTGTCTTTGTTAGTCTAGCTAAGGGTTTGTCAATTTTGTTGATCTTCTCAAAGAACCAGGTATTTGTTTTATTTATTTTTTTTAGCACTTTCTTATTATCTATTTCATTTAGTTCTGCTCTGATCTTTGTTCTTTCTTTCTTTTTCTTTAGGGTTAGTTTGTTGTTTTTTAGTAATTCCTCCAAAGTGCAGTTAGGTCTTCAATTTTAGCTCCTTCTTTAATTTATGGCAATGAATTCCCCTCTCAGTAGAGATTTTCTCTGTCCCATAAATTTTGATATGTTGTGTTGTCATTTTCAGCAGTTACAAGGTAGTTACTAAAGGGTGGAGAGTATATGGGAACCTCATATTTTTTAAGGTAACTTTTTTTGTGATCTATGTATCTTAAAAAACACAATTTACAAAAATGATGGGCATGTGGGAATGTGGAGTGGGATATATGGGAACCTCTTATGTTTTTTAACATTTTTGTGTGATCTATTAACTTTAAAAAATAATTTAAGAATAAAGAAAAAAAAAACAAGGTAGTTACTTGTTTCTTGATTTCTTTTGAGATTTCCTCCTTGACCTACTGTTTGTCTAAGAGTGTGCTGTTTAACTTACATATCTTGGTGCCTAATCTGGGTCTCTCACCCTTGCAGATTTCCAACTTTGTTCCACAGTAGTCAGAGAAATTATTTTGTATGATTTCAATCTTTCTAAATTCATTCAGACTTTCTTTGTGACCTAGCATGTGGTCTATCTTGGAGAATGATCCATGTGCTCTTGAGAAAAATGTATATCCTACTGTATTTAGGTGTAATGTTCTGTATATGTCTATTAGGTCCAGTTCTTCTAGTATATTGTTCAAAGTCTTTGTTTCTCTATTGATTCTCTGTTGAGATGTTCTATCCAATTGTGATAGTGGTGTATTTAAGTTCCCTGCTATAACTGTGGAGGCATCTATTCCTTCACTTAATTTTTACAATGTTTACCTTTTGTATTTTGAGGTACCCTGGTTAGGAGTATAAATATTTATGATTGCTCTTTCTTCTTGAAAGATTATTCCTTTTACTAATATGTAGTGTCCATCATTGTCTCTCACAATAATTTCACATTTAAAGTCTATTTTTTTCAGTATTAATATAGTTACTCCTGCCCTTTTTTGGTTATTGTTTGCTTTTAAGATGGTTTTCCAGCTATTTGCTTTCATTCTCCTTGAATCCCTGCATCTAAGGTATGTTTCTTGTAGACAGTGAATAGATGGGTCACATTTCCTTATCCATTCTTCCTATCTGTGTCTCTTGACTCGTGAGTTTAATCCATTGACATTCAGTGTTATTAGTCTCAAGAAATTACTTATATTAGTCATATTTTCTTTGCCTTTATATATCATATTTTGTTTTCTTTTTTCTTGTCTTTTTAGTTGCTGTTACACTCTCCTTGAACTCTATCTCTCCTTTTTTTCTTTCTTCCTGCAGAACTCCCTTTAGTATTCTTGAAGTGGAGGTTTCTTGTTTGCATACTCTCTTAGTTTCTGTTTATCTGTGAATATTTTGAGCTTTCCATCATTTTTAAAAGCAGCTTTGCTGGGTAGAGTATTCTTGGTTGGAATTCTTTTTCTTTTAGTACCTTCACTATGTCAAACCACTGCCTTCTTGCCTCTATGATTTCATATGAGAAATCAGCACTTAATCTGATTCAGCTTCCCTTTCATGTGAAGGTTCTTTTTCTCTTGCTGCTTTCAGTATTGTCTCTTTTTATTGAGCATTGGATAATTTGACAAGTATATGTCTTGGGGTAGACCTGTTGGGATTTATGCAGTTTGGGGTGCATTGTGCTTCCTGGACATATACATCCATCTTCCTCAATAGGTTTGGGAAGTTTCCAGCCATTATTTCCCCCAACACTCCTTCTATCCCCTTTCCCTTCTCTTCTCCTTCTAGGATGCCTATAATGTGTATATTTGTGCTTTTGGTGGTGTCATTCAGGTCCCTAGTCCCTTCTGGATTTTTTCTATATTTTTATCAATCAATTCTATTATCAGTTTGATTTCAGATATACTGTCTTCCATGTCACTAATTCTTTCCTCTGCCTCTTCAAATCTGCTGTTATTTGCTGAGAGTGTATTTTTGATTTCTTGTATTGGGCCATTCATCATCATCATATCCATTTTCTTTTTTCATATGTTTACAATTTCTTCTTTATTCTTTCCAAGGATTTTCTTAGTATCCTTAATATCTTCCTTCACTTCATTAAATTGATCCATGATATGTTTTGAGAGCTTTGATTCATTATTCAATGTCCTGCTTCTCTTCCTGGTTTTTAATTTGTTCATTGTATTGGGCCATGTCTCTCTGATTATTGTTTTGGTTTGCAATTTTTTGTTGCTCTCTTGTCATCATTTTATTTTGATGGATTTGTTCACTTGATTAGCTTCTCTGTCTTATATCAGGGTTTATTTAGGTACTGTTTTTGTGTGCATGTTAAGTCTTCTCTTTGACACTTTGTTTTTCTTATTCTATTTCCTTGTTGTTGTCAAAGTTTCCTTGAAGGAAAATATTAGAGTCAGGTAAAGCAAAAGAGGTAAGAAAAGAAAAAGTATAATAGTATTGATAGTAAATGTTAGCAGAAGAATCATGTGAGATTTAGGAGAATGGATATTAAACTCATGTAAGCTATGTAGAGTAATAACAGTAAAAAAGTGAAACACCTACAATGAAATGGGGAAGAATATAGTATGATTTAAAAGGCCAGTGTACCCATGCACAGTGCTGATGTGCGCAAGGAGTGTTGTGCCACACAGGGATGTCCCCTGTGTAGGGGAGCCCCATGTGCAAGGAGTGCACCCTGTAAGGAGAACTTCCCAGCATGAAAGAAAGTGCAGCCTGCCCAGGAATGGTGCCACACACACAGAGAGTGGACACACAAGATGGTGCAATAAAAAGAAACACAGATTCCCAAGCCGCTGACAAAAACAGAAGCAGACAAAGAAGATGCAGCAAATAGACACAGAGAACAGACAACTTGGGTGGGAGGGGGAATGGGAGAGAAATAAATGAACAAATCTTTAAAAAATAAATAAATAAAAGTCCAGTGTGGTCAGGAGATAGGGAAAGAGAAAATAAATCACAATAATACAAAGAGTGAATAAAAAATAGAAAACAGTATAGAGATATTATAAATAAGAAGTCAGAAAAATTGGGGGCTAAGCAAAGAGAGGTGGAGTGTAAGAGAAACAATAGATGATGGAAGATAGAAGATGTAAAGGAATAGGGTTAGCATTGGTAGTCAAAGTCAGTGCACACAGAAAAGAGGAAATCAAGGATGAGGAAGCACAGCAAATAAGAAACTCAGCCTGATGCACCTAACAGATAAAAAGGAAAAAAAGGGAAAAAAAGAAAAAAAAGGAAAAAGAGGAAAAGAAAAAAATGGCCATGGGAGGGGTAAAGAGGAAAGAAACACAAGAAAACAAATCAAACAAAAAGACCAGACAAGGCCTCAAGCAAAGAATCTTCTTTTCAATGGAATAAACTGCTTAGGAGTCTAATGTACTGGGGGAGAGTATAAACTATAATGTAAACTATATTCCATGCAGTGTAGCAGTGCTCCAAAATGTATTCACCAAATGCAATGAATGTGCCACAATAATGAAGGAGATTGTTGGTATGGGAGGACTGGGGTGGGGTGGGGTGTGGGGTGTGTGGGGACCTCTTATATTTTTAATGTAACATTTTTGTCATCTATATATCTTTAAAATAAAAGACAATTTAATTTTAAAAAAAGATTAAAGATCCATAATGGCCATCAGGGGCCAGGACTCTAGAACCAGATTTTCATTGTGTAATCTGCCATGTTCACTTGAATTCAGAAATTCAATGCAGGCAGAACACTTCTGGCTGGAGGCATGTGTCAAGTTGCAGGGCAAACCTGGGAGCCAAAATTCAGTGCTCCCAAAGAACATTCAATTCGTGCATCTGGGATACTTGCATTCTTGAAAATGTGTCAACCATTGGAAAATTCATTCTCTGATGATTTTTCAAGAGCTGTGATCATGCTTACAAACAAGATGGGATATTTCCCTGACAGACTTGAATACCAGGGTTTTCCTTATACTTTGGTAAAGAACTCTGGAATCAGCAGAAGGGGCAAGAAGTTGGCAAATTAAATGCACACTCATTATCTCTCTCAAAAACATGGCTGAGTGGGAGCAAATTCCTGCCTGAGTGAGCTGTTTTGGGAACCCACAAAGCAGGAAACTTCAGGGTATCAATCTGGAGAGATTCTGACAAATGATTGACTGCTCAGGATATAAACAAGTTTCTTGTGCTTGAGCCTGGGGATGCAGGATGGCTAAGCCCCACATTCAAGGCAGCAAGCTGTGGCAAGCTCTACTCTTGCCAATCACCCAGCTGGAGGAAGCATATTCTGAGAGAAGGAGGGCTCTGGAGAAGGGTAGAGAGGGATCTCCCCTGTGTGGGTTCAGTTGCCTGCCACCCCCTTTTTTGACCTTTGAGAAGCATACCAGCTGGCTCAAGAATAAACCAGGAAGAAGGGAAAGGTGAATCTGCTGAGGCAGACTGATTTACCTAACAGCTCTGGGACAGGGAAAATTGACATGGGAGAAGATGACATCAGGCAATTACCTCATCCTGTGCAATTTCCCTAAGGGAGGGGGACAATAAGGAGTGTTTAAAAAGCTTCCAAGAGCACATTTAGGGTTCCCTGCCAGGAATGGGTGCTCTTGAAGAGGCTGAGGGTCATTTTTTTTCTGTGGTAAGTTAAGTCACCAAGATCCCATTTGAATTTTGAAGGGAAATGCACACAAGCTATTGCATCCTCCTCCCTTAGGAGAGGAAGCAATTAGAATAAAAAGGGGAAGGAGAGATTCCTAATCAGCAGTTCATCCAATTACAAAGAGTCAATCTTGCCTAAGGGAAAGGGACTCAATAGCTTTCTGAAGAGCTAGTAAACCCAAAGAGAAAATTTAGCTCAGTGGAGGGTTTTTTGCCTTGAATATATATCTGTAGTTTGATTCCTGACTCCACTTTGAGTAGTGCCCCACTGGGATATTAAACAGCTAGCTGATACTTTAGAAGAGGGAAAACAGAGACATTCTCGTATTACTTTCCCTTGGGTCCCTTATTTTTCAAAATAAAAATTTCTTTAGCTTTATAATTTAACTTAGTTTACTACCTAAACCCATTTCAAAATCAGCAGAAAGAAAGATGCAGGGTAATCGATTGATAAACATCGGTAGTCTGAGAAGCTCCAAAGGGGCTTAAGAGGGAAGGCTGTCTTTTCTTAGGGTTTGGCTGACTGCTTGCTTGTGGGTTTGTCTAGATTTGTTTGTTTGTTTGTTTTCTTGTCTTTCTTTCCTCTTTATCTTCCCCCTTTTATGTTTAATTACATGCTTACTGTGTTTCTTCTTCCTCAATTTCCTCTTTTCTGTGTGTACCAATTTTAGCTACCAATGCTATTGCTGTGGGCTATGGGTGGGAGGCTCTTTGTCAGAGATAACCTAAGCTGTCTGACTTGTGGGTGTAAGACAGTTAGAGGCTGCAGTCCTGCCCTTGGTGACCATGGCAATGACTCCAGTCCCAGGAAACAGTTTAACAATGCAAGGTCTATAAACTTTAAGTATTCAGGGGAAATGCAAACCAAATATGCTAAAAGCTTATCTAGACTGTATAAGCTAAAACAAAATATGCTAAAAGATTACCTAAGATGTGGAAGATATATGCTAATTCAAGCCTATTGAGAACTGAAACAAAGGGACCATTTAACCTTTCCTCTCCATATAAAAGAAACTCAAAAGTCTTGTTCGCGGCTTGGGATTGAAAAAGAAAGGTCCCAAGTCTGGCCAGTTGTCAATAAACCATTTTTCCTTCTCAAAATCATTCCTGAGTCCTGGCCTCTCTATACACAAATAATTGAACCTCTCTCAAATTCTACAACATTTTTGGCAACCACAAAAGGACTGCAAATGAAGGCCAGAGATGGTAGCATTTTGCTGCCCCTTCCAAATCCCCAAGGAAACCAGGAGGACTCGGGTGAACACCAAATCTGGGTGCCCCTGGATTAAATTTAATCCAGAAAAGATGTGGGCTCCACCAGAATCTTCCTGACAAAAATTGAGGGCAATGGACTGAAGAGAAAGATTCTGGGAATGAAAAAGAACTCCAAACATGGAAGAAGGTAAGACTCCCTGGGTGAGCACAGTCTGGAAAGCCCTAGTTTTAGTTGCTAGGAAGGGGAGACTGATCACCTCCCAAGAGAACCCTAGTAGCCCCAGAAAATTGGGGGGAAGCCATTCTCTCTAGGTCTGGAAAAAGGAGAAAAACTGGGAAAAAGCCCTGGTGTTTTGGGTTTGTCTAACTGCATATTAGAATCTGGTACTGGTCTTATATCCACTGAAGGAGTGGAGGTTTGATTATAATAGGAAGGGCTATTTATAGGTTCAAGTCCTAATGTCCTGGAATTGGTCTGGATTTAAAAAAAAAAAAACTTGGTTACAGGAAAATGGATCAGCTTTTTTAGTGGAGCTTGGTCTGGGTGTTAAGTTAAACAGTGGAAAATGTGTAGCTGGAATCTTTTGTTATGGTGCTGAATTGTGAACGAATTTGCTTTATACCAAATGTTAAGTGTTCTAAGGTTTGTGATGGCTGTGGGAGCAGCCATGCTGAAAATATATATATATAGAACTTGTGGGTCAGATTAGTGACCTTTGTGCTTCTGTCTGTGTCAGCTCAATGCTAGTGTTGGAGTTGTGTGGTTATGTAAAGTAGTGAAATTTAACTGAGCTGGAACACTCCCTTGCCATTGGCAAGGGGGTGAAATGTTTATGGGGCAAAACTGAGGAGTCTGGATGTTTGTGGAGTCTAGATGTTTGTGCATGCCCTGCTGTCTTGTCTCTGGTCTGCCCCTTTGATAGGGTTATGAGGCCATCTGTGTCCATGCCATGCACCCAAGTTTGTTGGGGCTGCCCCAGCCAGGGTGGCTGGGTCCCTGGGAGAGTTGCCAAATTTGAGTAGGTTCTGTCTGCCCATCTTGGCAGGAAGCTGGAAAGGGGGAGTGGCTTGCCCCTTTCCAGTGAGTCCACACCTTCTATTCATAAGCCACATTCCTATTTGATTGTTGTGCACCTGACTGCCTGGAACGGGGGGTGGGGGGGTGGGTGGTGGTGGTGGTGGTGGTGAAGGGGGTGAAAAGCAGAATCAAAATAAATGCAGTAAAATTCCCTCCCTAGTGTGTCAAGGCCAAAATCTCTCTCTCTGTAAGACTGTAGAAATACTTTGGAATGTTTTAGAACTGTAAAATCATCTGAAGAAAAGAGGCTATGGCTTGAAACAATAGACTGCTAATCACTTGATAGCCTTTTCAGTGATCTGGCTGGGAACTTCAGTGTTGTGAAACTACAGAGGAAGAAAAAAAACAAGGGAATGAAACTGCCACTTTAAAATCTAAGTTTGGCTTTTGTCAGTTGCTGGTGCCTAAGAATTCAAGGTAAAAAGGTAGTTTAAAATTAATCTTTAAATGCCAATACTCTCTTGCTGGTGAATTAAATGCATAATTTGCAGATGAGAATTTGTTCCATTACCAAGAAAAGGCAAGACTTCAAAGAATTGTTATTAATAAAATTCTTGTAGCTTAATTAATATAGGTATCCAGTTCACCTTAAGGTTAAAAAAATTAATAAAAACTGTAACTGAGTTAAGATCATTTATAAATGCACTTATATTATAAAACAGTGGAAAGATAATAACTGAAATTATAGCTGGGTGAATTTAGCCTGAAACTATTATTTAAGTGTAAATTCTAAACTAACCTTTCCTTTGTTTATGGTTACTTCAAACCTAACCTCACCCCTTGCCTTTGCCTATGGTTATTTCATAATAGCTTCTGCCCCTGCCCTACAGTCCAGAGAAGAGCTGGGACATCCCTGTCTCCTGTCCTGGTATTAGTAACCCTTTCTCTCATGAATTCAAGTGTAAACTAAATAAATTGCAGCCTGATGGAATAAGGTTAAACAACCACTGGAGTTTTATTATCTCCAAAAACTGGGGGGGAAAAGGGGGAGGAGGGGGAGAAGTCTCCTGCCTTGATGGTCAGTGTTCCTAAGAGTGGCAATTCATGACAGAAATCAGTCTGTCTCCCTGAGGCTTCAAATAGCCTCAGTAAATATACATAAAATTAATCTTGTTGCTTATCCAAAATTCTGCTAAATTCAAAGTAAAATATAAATTTCTGAAACAAAAAATGGTGCTAAAGCATTGAGAACATTTTGGTTACAATCCATTAATTAAGAAATAAAATTCTTGTGTAAAACTGCATTGTTATAGTGTAAAACTGCACAGTCATAGTGCAAATTAAGAAGAGTTTCAGGAGTCTTTGAAATGTTTTGCAGTTACACTTGTTTTGTAAGTTTAAAGTAATTAAAGTTATGGTTTTGTGTCAAACTATTCATTTCTGCCTATTTGCTCAAATTGTTGAGGTTAAATATGCAGCTATAAAGTAATATATATTTCTGAAACCCAAATTAAGCTAAACAATGTATAAAATAATGCAAATTATAAGTAACATCAATGAGTTGTGTTTCTGTGTCTATTTGTGTCTGCCCATTTGCTCAGTGTATGTCTCCATACATCAGGATAATAATATCAAATTAACAAGAGAAACTTCCTAAAAAGTTCTATTCAAATTGTTAAAAATTAAATATACAGTTATGTATGTGAATAAATATTCTTGGAGTCCAAATTAGACTAAGCAGGATGAAAAGGTCATATAAAAATCTGAGTATAAAAACTATTGGGAAAGGGCCTCCTCTTTGCAAGAGCTTTGAAAGCAAGACTAGGTGTGGCAGATTAAACCTATCTACTAGGCTAAGGAATTAAGAATCAGTTTGCCCTGTAATTTCTCAGTTTAAACCTTTTGTCAGCCATAAATGTAAAAAACAAAGATTAGTTTAGTTTTCACATAAATAAATAAAATATTGATTAATGTAACCTGGTGGCCTACTGCCTCTGTCTCCCACTCCCGGGTTAAACAGCAACAAAGGAAACCAGCTTAAGCCAGTCCTATAGACAATAAAAGGATGCCCAAGAAAGAGCTATGTCAATACCAATTCAGCACTAAATTCCATTCCTTATTTGACAAAGGGGAGCAGGTAAAAACTAAAATGGTTGGAATGTGATAAAGGAAGCAGTTAAATCACAAACTTTTGCACTGGAAAGGTAGATCTTCTTGGATAAGCTGTAATTTCTGAAGTATCCAATCTATAGAGATACAGAGGAAGAGCTTGCATGCTAGGCTTAAGGGTATAACTTGTGCCATTTTTCTTTGTTCAGGGCACCAGCCATATCTGGTTCTGTGCCCCTTCTTCTCCACAATTGGGTGAGCCTTATTTTCTTCCAAAAGATTTCTTTCAAACAATATAAAGGTAATTAGTGGCTCTATTGACAAATTTCAGTACGTAAAGAAAAGTCCATAAAAACTATGGGGAGATCTTTCCTGGGTTATGATTAAACAAATTAAGTAATTGTGCAATGTGTTTTAAAACCTGGTAGTCAGTATGCTTTTAAATTATTCATTTTCATAACTTAAACAAAGAAAAGAAGTTTTTATCTTCCTGTAAGGAAAAAAGATCCAACAGTGAGCCCCTGATATCCAACAGTGAGCCCCTGATACTAATGACTATGCTTGTGAGCCTATACACCTGAAATAAGAACAAGGCCTCGAGCAGCACTGTGCCTAAGAGTTCTCTCCTGAGAGCCTCCGTGTTACTCAAATGTGGCCAGTCTTGAAGCCAAACTCAGCATGTAAATGCACTGCCTTCTCCCCAGCATGGGATGTGACACCCAGGAATGAGCCTCCCTGGCACTGAGGGATCACTACCAAGTGCCAGCTGATGATGTAACTAGAAAATGTCCCTGAATAAAAGGTTCAACTTGGACCAGCAGAATATCCCTGTCTACATATAATAACAGGAGTTAAAAATGCTTTTTGACCTAAATTAAGGGGGAAATGGAAAGGACAAATGAGTTTATATGGCTATGAGTGTCTATAAAAGAGTCTGGAGGTTATCAGAAGGATTGCTCTTATGCACACCTGAGCAGAGTCTCAGACAGATAAAGTAGAGTCAACCCCAGGTATTGGTTCTTCTGAGGGCTAAAGAGACCCACAGGTTTTATGGTCATGGCAGATGAAGTTCACTACCATGTCAGTTGGCCCTTCTTTGAAGTTGTTGCTGTGTGATGGAGCTGGACTCAGATGTGATCTCTTTTCACAAGCCTTTCCAGTTACTTTACTGGAATTGTAGTTGGTGCTGGGGTTTAAGATATATCTAGGGGATCTGAATCTCTGGACTGACAATATAATAGCCAGGCCCTGAGCCTCAACAGACTTCAGCTCCTACACTCTGGTTTATTGGGCTTACCCTACTCAGCTAACATGGAGTTGAAGAATGTCAATCACCACATCATGGAGCCAAGAGTGCCTATAACTGAAAGCAGGAGGATTGCATCCAGCATCCATGTGGAATCTAAGCCCCCTCTTGACATAGATGTGGAATGGACACAACCAAGCCAAGGTCCACAGGAAGGAGGAATACAGTAAGGATTAGAATGGACTTACTGATATTCTATTCATGAACTATTTTGTGATTAGTAATCGAGAAAATGTGGCATTGGTGTGGAAAAAGTGGCCATGGTGGCTGCTGGGTGCAGGGAATGGGAGGAAAAGATGAGATGTGGAGGCATTTTCGGGACTTGGAGTTGTCCTGAGTGGTGTTGCAGGGACAATTACTGGACATTGTAGATCCTCCCATGGCCCACTGGATGGAATGTGGGAGAGTATGGGCTATGATGTGGACTATTGACCATGAGATGCAGTGATGCTCAGAGATGTACTCACCAAATGCAATGGTTGTGTCATGATGATGGGGGAGAGTGTTGCTGTGGGGGGAGTGGTGGGGTGGGGGTGGTGGGGGTGAATGGGGACCTCATTTTTTGAATGTAATATTTTTTAGAAATAAAATTATTAAAAAAAAACACTTGAAGAAACTAAGAAAAAGTCCTTTTGTATACAAGCACCATTTGACTCCCTATTCTTATTTCCTCTGTATAAAAGGGACCCAAAAATTCTATGTGGGGCTCAGTTTTTGTTAGGACAGGAGTCTGCCGAGTCCAGCTGGTTGAAATAAACAGTATTTCTTCTCAGAAAAAAAAAAAAAGAGAACATTCCTTGCATAAACTATAATGGTTTCAATTTTATTTAGAGTATAATCTCCCATAGTTAACTTATAAACTAAATTAACATTATATGTGTGAAATCTTTAAAGTAATGGAAATTGTAAGTTCACATTGGTGAAATTAGGCTAAAGGAAAAAGATTGTAGATATGCTCTCTTAAATAAATAGAGTAAATTTTTTGGTTGGTAATTGTAATTTAATAAGTTTATTTAAACATGAGGTGGCTAGTCAATGTGGTTATAGTCAATTATAAAGAGTTTGTAAAACATCTTCCAAACTGAAAACATTTAAATAGTTCTAGTTCTAGAAGTCATTGTTAACTAAAAACTTAGATTGGTATTGGTTGCAAAAAATCTTTGTGATAAAACCTGTCTGAAGGCCACCACAAAGTAAATATTTAAGAAAATGGTAATAAAAAGTTATCTTGATTCCACTGGGAATCTTCTTTTTTCATTTTAACAATGAAAAATAATTTTTTCCATCTATTAAAGTACCTACTGTTATCTTCATAGTAAAATTGTGTAAGTGAACAGTCATTTGATATATGTGTTGCATTAAATTGTTTAAAATATAAATAAAAACAAGGTATAAACTTTAACATTGTCAAACTCTTTTGTGCATTCAAACCAGGCCTTGAATATGTAGCAGGTTGCCTCTCCATGTGAGTTATTGGCTATGCTGGTCACTGACCCCTCAATTAAAAATATTTGCTATATCAGCCTCTGGTTCTTCTCCTGAAGTTGATGGAAACTGTGTTGCAGTTTCAAGCTCCTGCAGCAGCCAGTGGTGACTCGGTACAGCCAAGTGTACAATTGATATCGCCTCCAGACTGCAACTGTTCCATAGTGCCAGAGAGCACTATACACCAGGCTAGTAGAATACTAAAAAATCTCTCTAGGATCAGTGATGTTGCAACTTGCTCACTGCATGAAGAACATGCTAAGTGGAGCCATGATACCAGGATACTGTAAGTAAAACTTAAACACAATTGGCATTATGGCCTGCTCTCATGGAGAGATAACATGTAAATTATTACAAACCTGAAACTTAAAACTATTAATTACAACTCTAAATATTTTGCATTAAGTAATACATTAATTAATATTAAGTACTGTACTCTTATCCTGTACTAAATATATGTCTAATAATTATAACATTATCTTTTCTATTTTGGATCAAGTGCGGAAGTATATTAGACATGTTAAATTCCTAGTAAATTCATTTTCTAAACAGTTGATAAACATGTCTATAGAATAAGGTGGCAGTCTCAGCCAGGCTCAGTAAACTTACTATATTCTACTGTACTCTACTGTGTAGCAAAAATGAGACTTGCCTGCTAATAATGAGTCACCTATTGAGCAAGTCAAAATTACTAGAAATTGTACAATTAAAACCAAAATGTAAAAAACCTTTATTCTGTAGTTCTGATCACTCCCACAGCTAAAAACTAAGAAAATTTCCAACTTGGTGTACTAATCCTGAATGAAACCAATTGCCCAAGGGGTGCCAGTTCACCAGGAGCATCTGACAGAGCACATGAGTGTCAATCATTAAACAGCTTGAAATGTGTCTTCAAACAAAGCTAAGTATCTATTGCAATTTCTCTCTAAAGATAAATAACTTAGAAAAAGTATATATATACTGTTCCCACCAGCTTTTAAAAAGGAGTGCTATCATTTATAAGTACCTAACCTTGTCTACCTCTGTAATGCAATGTCCTCTTTTAAAAATGGTATTCCACATTTTTAATTAAGTTTGTTTCTTTCAGAGTGAACATCTTATTAGCCATATGAAAACTTCATCCAGCTTCGTACAGAATGCCAGATCCATCTTCCTCCAGCTAAAATAAAGTAAGAGTTTTACACCTTGTTAGGGAATGACCTTAGCCCATGGCCAGCAGGAAGCAGTTACAGAAAAGGGATCATCTCCCTTCAGCACCCCTTTTAGATTAAAGGTGTAAACTCTTTAAGGGTAAAATGAAATTAATAGATGGATCTGGAACCTGACTGGAAATCCATGTGCATGCCAGTGGCCCCAGGATGACTGCAGGGGGCCCCTGCCCCAGGATTCTGCTGTCCAGAATGAAAACTTGTAAACTTCTAAAAACAAAGTCCTGGATGTTGCACTAAAGATTGATAAATAATCAATCAAAACAACAAACAGCCATCCACCTCATAGCTCCAACAATAATTATGCCAAGGCTTAGCAAGTTAAACTTTGGCAAAGGGGGGAAGTGATGTGGGCTATGGGTGGGAGGCTCTTTGTTTCTTCAGAGATAACCTAAGCTGTCTGTGACTCGTGGGTGTGAGATGGTAAGAGGCTGCAGTCCTGCCCTTGGTGACCACGGCAATGACTCCAGTCCCAGGAAACAGTTTAACAATGCAAGGTCTATAAACTTTAAGTATTCAGGGGAAATGCAAACCAAATATGCTAAAAGCTTATCTAGAATATATGCAATCCATGCTAAAAGCTTACCTAAGATGTGGAAGATATATATGCTAATTCAAGCCTATTGAGAACTGAAACAAAAGGACCATTTCAACCTTTCCTCTCTGTATAAAAGAAACTCAAAAGTCTTGTTCAGGGCTCGGGATTGAAACAGAAAGCTCCCGAGTCTGGCTGGCCATCAATAAACCATTTTTCCTTCTCAAAATAATTCCTGAGTCCTGGCCTCTCTATATGCAAATAATTGAACCTCTCTCAAATTCTACAACAGTATCTCCTCCCACATGGGTGGTCCCAGGTCAGGTTCCTGGTGCCTTCCAAAAAGAGAAGACCAAAAAAAAAAAAAAAATGAGGTGGTTGGAAGAAATAAATATCTGTTAGAAAGATCACTATCTATTATCTTCATAGAAGCAACAATAAAACTTATGGCTGACCTCTTAATAGAAACAGTAGAGATCAGTGTGGTGTTTTTATAGTTTTCCTTGCTTTATTCTAGACACCCAGTGCTCTTATTCATTTCTTTCTTAGATACATGACATAAATATAGAAAACTTGGTTCCATTGCCTTGTTTATACTGTTGCTATTCATGAGTTTTAATTACATGATATGTTTGGGAAGATATTATGAAAGATCAGAAATATTCCTATCATATAAACAGATATTATATTCATATTTCCATTGTCTTTCAAGAAGTAGTGCTTATTTACTGTTCAAAGTTCTATTCTGATTATCTCTCCCAGTGTCTTTTTATATCCGAAACATCCCACTCTGAGTAGAAACATATGTTTGAGACTCCCCTTAAGAAACAAAAGCATATCTTTAGATAAAAAATTAAAATAAAAATATTTTTCAGAGTGGTAATGATTTTGTGTAGGTATCTCCAAAGATTCAGATTCAACTATCTTTATGGAAACTACCACAAGTTGTCTCTGATGTGTTCATTCTGGATCACATGAAAATGCTATTACTCTTGTAAGACATTGAAAGATTTAAAAGTGCCCTGGAAATGTCCCCAGAACACTACATGATGCCTCCTGGTATTTAGTGTACAATTTATTCATTGTACTGTTTAAGATACTCTTGTCAAGGTTTGCTTCTGAAAAACTTACACTCTACCAATACAGTAATGAGTCAGAAAGTATAATGATGCATATATGTCTTGGAAGAATAAAATCCCATGGAGGAATATGCTTCTTGCATCCCTGCTTGATTTAAAACTATTTCACATAATATATGCAGAAATACATGTGCAATCCAATTTTTGAGCTTTGTGAGTTATTGATTCTCAGGGCCAAATTTTCATAAGTTTTGTATAGAAATGAAAGAATTCATCTCTTACCTTTTTTCTTTTCTTCTGCTAGATTGGCAAAGGATATTTTTCCTATTCTCTGAACCCCTTAGTATACCTTACCAAACCCCTACAGTTAGAAAGTTGAATTATTATGGGGATTTTTGTTTATTAATTCAACTTTTATTGGGTACATAATCTTTGCAAAAAGGAGTACACTGGAGAACTGACTAGTCATGATGGTGCTCATTTCTTCCCATCTCTTTAAGTGACATCACAGTAGTAGCTTGAAATAGGCCCTGGTGGACCATGGAAACCTGCAAACCCTGATAATCAGGGCTCTTTCTATAGAGCTACTTTACCTGCACAGCACTTTGTGCAGATCTCTATGCCTGGCCCAGGAAAAGTGCTGGACAAATTTTCAACTAAATGAGTAAATGAAAGATATGTTGCAGATTATATTGAGGAAACTTCAAAATAAGCATAATACATAGTTTCTGCCCTCAAAAACCTTAGAGTTTAGTAAAAGAGTCGACTAACATATTTTAAAAACCAGATAGCAATTCAAGTTAAATAACAATAAAGCAATGACAATATGTGCTATAATTAGCAAGTGGGCAATATGGATAATAAGTACTTTGATCCCTAAGTCAAAGAGTCAAGAGGGATTGCCTCGCATGCATGTAAATTTGTTAAGGAGATATTTGTTGTTTCTCTACCTGTGCCAGGCATTATTCTGGCCTATGGGGATTATCAATGAACAAAGCAAATAAAGATCCTGCCCTTTGGTGTTTACATTCTAATAGGGGAGACAGAAAATAAGCAAGATAAATTAAGCAAAATATGTATCAAACATATTTGATAAGAGATAAAGCTGTAGAGAAGAGAATAAAGCAAGGAAGGGGGATATTCCTGCCACCAAGAGTAAATGCTCTGCAAAGGGAGTATCTAATCTGTTTAAGGAATGAAAAGGAGATGAGTAGTGCAAGGGATTACCAGGAGACCAGTGTGGCTGGGGTGGAGTGAATGCTGAGTACAGTAGTAGAAGAAGAGAGGTAAACCAGGGACCAAGTCATGTTGGGCCCCAAGGTCATGGTACAATTGTTGGCATTAGGTGGAGAGAAATGGGAAGTTACCAAAATGCTTTGAGAAGAGGGGCATGGTTTGGATGTACTTAGCAAAATCTTTCCAGCTACTGTGTTGAGAAAAGATTGAAGTGGGTGTCAGAGGAAAAGCAGGAGGTCATTTAGGGGCTATAATAATAATCTTAGAAATTACTGTAGGTCAGATTAGGGTGGTAGTGCTGAGGATGGTGAGGTGTGGTCAGATTCTGGCTACATTTGGGAAGTACAACCAGTAATATTTGCTGATGTCAGATGTGGGATGTGAGGGAAAGAGGCACATTTTTGGCCTCAGCATGTGTAGAATGGAATTGCCAGTTGTGAGGTAAGAAGGGCTGTTAGAAGGAGCAGGTTTAGGTGGTGAGGGGACATGCCAGGAGCTGTTTTGCACAGGTTAAATTTGGGATGCTGGTTAGATAGCTAAGCAGAGACAGGATTGCAAAGGTCACTGGCCACCTTGGCAGAGCAGTTTCAGGGAACAGTTGGAGGAGAATATGGCAAAAATTTGGTTAGAATGTGTTCAAGAGAGAATAAGGAAGAGAAATTGGAGATAGTAAAGATTAAGATGATACTTTCAAAATGTTTGCTGTGAGGGAAGAAGAGAAATAAGACTGGAGAAAGAAATGCAGTCAAGAGGCTTTATTTTTTAAATGCAAGAAATAGCAATCTGGCTACTGCAGGGAAGGAAGAGAGATGGAAAAACTGCTGGGGAAGCATTAATTCCACTGAAAATGGAAGTTGGGGCTTCAAATATTTATATTAATAGCTTACTTTAGAAGATTAACTCTAATAATCCAGTATGTTTGTTGTTATTTTTTGGTTAGTTGGCAGACCTACTATCTTAAGAACTTAACACATTTAGACCTTTTATCACAAAATATGCAGAAAGTCAAATCTATTAAATTAATAAAAGGTTTTTAGGAAAGATGAAAAATAAGTCATTGAAATTTTTAAATTTAAAAGATTATTGAATTTGTTGTCTTCCTGTTACCTAAGTCTTTTCTTAAGCTAGTGGTCTGCAATACATCAAGAAAATTTTGCCCACATCAGTTTTTGAAATTGCACTTTCTTTTTCATAAAGCTAGCTTATGAAAATTAATTGATAGCTATAGCTCTCTTCTCTAAAGAAATGAGCATGGAAAAGTAGCATTTTAAAAATAGATACAGAATTTTCTTTTACCTGTTTTATTTCCTTACTCCTGTTCACTGGCTCAATAATTATTTTTCCTAAATCATAGATGTTTCATTTGAATAGGATATAGACAGACTTTTCACAGGTTTAATTCCTGTGTTCTTACAGTGTTAGGACACAGCTAGTGTTCAATAAATACTCTTTGATTTGATTGAGCTCACATTTACATATTACATGTTAACCTATATTTTTTTCCAAAAAATAGCTGTCATTTGCTATATTTTTATCACACATCACACCCTGTAAAGGTGCTCTACATATTTCCTCATTTAATTATCCTTTAATCCTCTGTAAGTTTTTTTTTTCCTTTCAATTCTAAGTGGATTTTTCATTGACTTATTACCTATATGTTAGTTAAAGTAAGCCAATGTAAGAAGAAACTATTCTGCTTTGTTCCCTCACTTGCTTGTTTTAAAATTAATTTTCAATTATTATTTTTAAAGAGGCTTAAATTACATAAATGTTACATAAAAAATATAAGGGATTCCCATATGCCTCACTCCCTCCCCTTCTCATAATTTTCCACATTAACATCTTTCATTAGCATGGTACATTTGTTACAAGTGATGAACTTATATTGAAGCATTGCTACTAACCATGGTCTAAAGCTTACATTATGGTTTATACTTTGCACTGCACAATTTTATAGGTTTTGACAAAGCATATAATGGCCTGTATCCATCATTGCAATGTTGTTGTAGAATTTGAGAGAGGTTCAATTATTTGCGTATAGAGAGGCCAGGACTCAGGAATGATTTTGAGAAGGAAAAATGGTTTACTGATGGCCGGCCAGACTCGGGAGCTTCCTGTTGCAAACCTGAGCCCTGAACAAGACTTTTGAGTTTCTTTTATACAGAGAGGAAAGGTTAAAATCGTCCTTTTGTTTCAGTTCTCAATAGGCTTGAATTAGCATATGTATCTTCCACATCTTAGGTAAGCTTTTAGCATGGATTTCATACATTCTAGATAAACTTTTAGCACATTTGGCTTGCATTTCCCCTGAGTATTTAAAGTTTATAGATCTTGCATTGTTAAACTGTTTCCTGGAACTGGAGTCATTGCCATGGTCACCAATGGCAGGACTGCAGCCTCTTGCCATCTCACACCCACAAGTCACAGACAGCTTAGGTTATCTCTGAAGAGACAAAGAGCCTCCCACCCATAGCCCACATCAGTACCTAATCACCCTAGCCACCCCTGCTCCCTGCTTTTTTGCATCTCTCGTTGTTTCCTTGCTGTATCTCTTGGTTGCATCATCTTAGTGCATCATCTTGTGTCAGCTCACTGTGCCTGCCCATTATGCCAGTTCTCTCTCTTCTTTAGGAGGCACCAGAACTGAACCTGGGCTTCCTGTGTGCTAGGTAGGAGCTCAGTTACCTGAGCCACATCTGCTTCCCAAGATAATGGTTTTTATTCTCTGGCTGGTCTTAAAGTTTCTATCATTACTTTTCCACATATTGACTATAATGTCTTCTTTGTATTAATCCTGCTTGGAGCTTGCAGAACTTCTTGAATCTGTGACTTTATGTACTTTATCAATTTAGAAAAATTCTCAACTATTAGCTCTTTACTCATACTTCATTCACTCTCCTCAACCTCTTGGATTCCAATTACATGTGTGTTAAATCTTTTCACTGTCTCCCATACATCTATTATGCTCTTTTCTGTATTTCCTTTTTTCTCTTTACTTCATTCTATATATTTTCTTTGACCTGTTTCCAAGTCAGGTCATTCTTTTATGCTGAAGACCTGAATCTGATATGCTATTTAAGCTCATCTTTGAGTTCTTAATTTCAGTTATTATATTTTGCAGGTCTAGAATTTCTACTTGATTATCTTAATAGATCAGGAGATCTCATGCAATTCTCCAATTTTCATATTTTTCTCCTTCGACTACCCATTGTCTTGAACGTTCTAATCATTGCTATTTTAAATTCCTTCTCTGATAACTTCAATATTGTCTGTATCTCTGGTATCTGTGGTATATTTCTACTGGTTTTTTTTTTTTTTCTTTACCTTGGTTTTTGGTCACTTGGTCCTCTTTCTTGGGATGTCTGGTAAATTGTTATTGAATATGCATTTTTAAAAATTGTAGAGATCTTGGATGATATTTTCCTCCAGAGAGGGTTTACCCTTTCCTTTGCTAGGCAGATAAAGTAGAGGGTGATCAACTTGATCCATCTAGGGATTGAGGTGACTAGAGACTGGGTCGCATGCCACAAAGGATTATCTACCTCTGGTTTGCCCTTATTCTAGGGCATAGCACTTGAGGTATTCTGCTTGAATGTCTGAGTTAATCCTTGCCTCTTTAGCACCTTAAGTCTGCCAAAAATTCCACTGATTTTCAGAGACTGTTTGCCTGGCTTCTCACTTCCCATCCTACAGCTTCAGAATTGGGCAAATGTTTTGAGATGAAAACCAGCAGAATGTTTGGTTCCACTTTCTGACCTTCCTGTCTCACCAGAATCAACCATACTTTTTGTCTCTCTAGACTTGTGACACTGCAAAAAGTTCTGCAGGTTTCTGCTTTTTAGTAGTGGTCCTCCACTTGGGCCATGGTCCTAGATCCTCATCCAATGCCCCACACACCCAAAATTGGCAAATATCTTGAAGGAAAAAGTAGCTGTAGAATGCTGGCTATCCTTGCCAAATGGCTTACTGTCTCTGGAATTTTGTCCTCTTATGGACTGGTTTCCACAGCAGCTCTTAGATTCCTTCAACAGAAGATTTTGTTTGTTTGTTTTTGTATTTTATCTGTGTTTTTTTTTTTTCTTTTAGATATTCTTGGCAGGACTGGTGAGTCTGCCACAAGCTACTCTGTCATACACAGAATGGAAACTCTAATGAGATATATATTTTTAAGATTTATTTATTTATTTCTCTCCCCTTCATCCCTTCCCTGCCCCCCCCCACATTGCCTATTCTCTGTCTATTTACTGCATCTTCTTTGTCTGCTTCTGTTGTTGCCAGCGGCACAGGAATCTGTGTTTCTTTTTGTTGTGTCATCTTGTTGTGTCAGCTCTCTGTGTGTGCAGCACCATTCCTGGGCAGGCTGCACTTTCTTTCACACTGGGCGGCTCTCCTTATGGGGCACACTCCTTGCACGTGGGGCTCCCCTACACGGGGGACACCCCTGTGTGGCAGGGCACTCCTTGCACGCATCAGCACTGCACATGGGCCAGCTCCACACAGGTCAAGGAGGCCCAGGGTTTGAACCATGGACTTCCCATGTGGTAGACAGACACCCTAACCACTGGGCCAAGTCCGCCGCCTCTGAGATATTTTTTAATCCTATTCCTGTTTTTTAGTGCATTAGCCATGACTTTTATGGGTATCATTTGAAAATTTCATTTATTGATACAAATTGCTGTACATGCTAAAGAGAAATGGGTTAAATTCAACCACAATCATCTTCTCTTGGTTAAAACTGATCTATTCGTAGTATTTTTGCATCATTTTTCAAGCAGTTACATACTTCCCAAATTGTAATGTAGCTAATATTTCTCAATCTTATTCACAAGAACTCTGTCAAATGTCTTGCTGAAATCTGGAAATACTAAATTCACCATACCCCTCTGAATCAATCAAAGAGTTTATTTCGAGTGCCTTTATTCTTGGTGTAACCATATTGACTCCTAGTTGATATTCTTTTCTGTCTAATCCTTCAGAATTGGGTAAATGTTTTGAGGGGGAAATCATCAGAATGTTTGGTTCCAATTTTCTGACCCTCCTTTCTCACAAGAATCAACCAGCCCTTTTTTTTTCCCCAAATTATACTCAATTTATTCATTTATTTAAAGATATTACATGAAAAAAAATATGAGGTCCCCATTCACCCCCACCACTCCCCCCACAATAGCACTCTCCCCCATGATCATGTCACATCCATTGCGTCTGGTGAGTACATCTCCAGGTATCGCTGCATCCCATGCCCGTGTTCCACACCATAGCCCACACTTTCCCACGTTCCATCCAGTGGGCCATGGGAGGACATACAACATCCAACAATTGTCCCTGGGGCACCACCCAGGACAAATCCAAGTCCCAAGAATGCCTCCACATCTCTTCTCTTCCTCCAATTCCCCAACCCAGCAGCCGCCATGGCCGTTTTTCCACATCAATGCCACATTTTCTCGATTATTAACCACAATAGTTCATGAATAGAATATCAGTAAGTCCACTCTGATCCTTACTGTATTCCTCCTTCCTGTGGACCTTGGCTTGGTTGTGTCCATTCCACATCTATGTCAAGAGGGGGTTTAGATTCCACATGGATATTGGATGCAATCCTCCTGCTTTCAGTTTTAGGCACTCTAGGCTCCATGGAGTGGTGATTGACGTTCTTCAATTCCATGTTGGCTGAGTGGAGTAAGTCCAATAAATCAGAGTGTAGGAGCTGAAGTCTGTTGAGGCTCAGGGCCTGGCTATCATATTGTCAGTCCAGAGATTCAAATCCCCTAGATATATCTTAAGCCCCAGCACCAACTACAATTCCAGTAAAGTAGCATGAAAGGCTTGTGAAAAGAGATCACATCTCAGTCCAGCTCCATGATGCAGAAACACCAGCTCCAAAGAAGGGCCAACTGACATGGCAGTGAACCCCATCTGCCATGACCATAGAACCTGTGGGTCTCTTTAGCCCTCAAAAGGGGTTGTATCTACTTTATCTGTCTCTGATAAGGGCAACCTTCTGAGAACCTCCAGACTCTTTTTTAGAAACTCATAGCCATATGAACTCATTTGTCTTTTCCATTTCCCCCTTACTTTAGGTCAAACAGCATTTTAAACTCCTGTTATTATATGTAGACATGGATATTCTCCTGGTATGTGTTGAACCTTTAATTCAAGGTCATTTTCTAGTTACGTCATCAGCTGGTACTTGGTAGTGATCCCTCGGTGCCAGGGAGGCTCATCCCCAGGTGCCATGTCCCACGCTGGGGGGAATGCATTGCATTTACATGCTGCATTTGGCTTCGAGACTGGCCACATTTGAGTAACACGGAGGCTGTCAGGGGGGAACTCTTAGGCACAGTGCTGCTCTAGGCCTTGTTCTTATTACAGGCATATAGGCTCACAAGCATAGTCATTAGTATCAGGGGCTCACTGTTGGACCCTCATTCCTTCCTGGTCCTTATCATTGCACCTAGGGGACTGCTGCTGCTCCCTTAGGGACCACGACAGAGCCCCCCCCCCCCAGCCAGTAACCCAGTATCCCCCCAGCTGTTGTTTTTAATTGTTTCCACTATGAGTATATCCAAACATTTCCATGCACCCTGGACACATACCCTGTATGAACTCTCTGTCACCCATATATCACCTGTCAATAACATCTCATACCAGTATTCCACCGCTGCCATTGTTGAACCACTCTGTGATCCAAAACTTCCTGAAAAGTGAAGCCCAATATAATGTCAGGTTCCCTTACTAGTAAAATGGAATATAGCAATGAGTTTAAAGGTTAGATATAGAATACATATTGATTTGGAAAAATTCTACATCCTATCTTTTTCTTTTCTTTTTTCCTAATTATTTTTTTAAATTTTTATTCATTTTTAAAAAATATATTACATTAAAAAAATATGAAGTCCCATTTACCTCACCGCCCCCACCCCCCACCCCCCCCACAGCAAAACTCTCTCCCATCATCATGACACATCCATTGCACCTGGTAAGTATATCTCTGGGCATCGCTGCACCCCATAGTCAATGGTCCACATGATAGCCCACACTCTCCCACGTTCCATCCAGTGGGCCCTGGGGGGATCTACAATGTCCCATAGTTGTCCATGAAGCACCACCCAGGACAACTCCAAGTCCCAAAAACACCTCCCCATCTCATCTATTCCTCCCATTCCCCACACACAGCAGCCACCATGGCCACCCTTCCCACACCAATGCCACATTTTCTCTGTGGACATTGGATTGGTTGTGTCCATTGCACATCTATGTCAAGTGGGGGCTTAGATTCCACATGGATACTCGATGCAATCCTCCTGCTTTCAGTTGTAGGCATTCTAGGCTCCATGGTGTGGTGGTTGACCTTCTTCAACTCCATGTTAGCTGAGTGGGGTAAGTCCAATAAATCAGAGTGTAGGAGCTGAAGTCTGTTGAGGCTCAGGGCCTGGCTATCATATTGTCAGTCCAGAGATTCAAATCCCCTAAATATATCTTAAACCCCAACACCAACTACAATTCCAGTAAAGTAGCATGAAAGTCTTGTGAAAAGGGACCCCTTCTGAGTCCAGTTCCATCACGCAGAAACACCAGCTCCAAAGAACAGCCAACTGACATGGCAGTGAACCCCATCTGCCATGACCATAGAACCCGTGGGTCTCTTTAGCCCTCAAAAGAACCAATACCTGGAGTTGTATCTACTTTATCTGTCTCTGAGACTCTGCTCAGGTGTGCATAGGGCAATCCTTCTGACAACCTCCAGACTCTTTTATAGAGACTCATAGCCATATAAACTCATTTCTCCTTTCCATTTCCTCCTTATATTAGGTCAAACAGCATTTTAAAGTCCTGTTATTATATATAGACAGGGATATTCTGCTGGTCCGTGTTGAACCTTTAATTCAAGGTCATTTTCTAGTTGCATCATCAGCTGGTATTTGGTAGTGATCCCTCAGTGCCAGGGAAGCTCATCCCCAGGTGTCATGTCCCACGCTGGGGGGAATGCACTGCATCTACATGCTGAGTTTGGCTTTGAGACTGGCCACATTTGAGTAACATGAAGGCTGTCAGGAGGAAACTCCCAGGCACAATGCTGCTCTAGGCCTTGTTCTTATTGCAGGCGTATAGGCTCACAAGCATAGTCATTAGTATCAGGAGCCCACTGTTGGACCCTCATTCCTTCTTGGTTCTTACCGTTGTACCTGGGGGACTGCCACTGCTCCCCTAGGGACCACAACAGAGCCCCCCCTGACCAGGAACCCAGTACCCCCCCAGCTGTTGTTTTTAATTGTTTCCACTATGAGTATATCCAAACATTACCATGCACCCTGGACATATGCCCTGTATAACTCTCTGTCAACCATATATAGCCTGTCAATAACATCCCATACTAGTATTCCTCAGCCGCCATTGTTGAACCACTCTGTGATCCAAAATTTCCTGTAAAGTGAATCCCAATATAATGTCAGTTTCCCTTACTTGTAAAATGGAATATAGCGATGAGTTTAAAGGTTAGATCTAGAGTACATATTGATTTGGAAAAATTTCTACATCCTATCTTTTTCTTTTCTTTTTTCCTAATTATTGAGCTTCTATTCACAAGAGCCTTAGATCACAGTAATTCATATATACAATATACAGTACTCCCACACATCCACCATAAAACCTTTTCCCTTCCACAATGATAATCTTTTAACTTATTCATATCATATTTACTGAAACTGATGTACAGACTCCGAGACAATAGCTTTCAAACAAGGTGACATCTGTGCTTACATTGTGGTCCATACTTTAGGCTATACAGTTTTCTAAATTTTTTAGTTATCCTATGTTTTACATTATGGCTTACATTATTAGTCTGTCATCTCCTATATGTTTTTGGTGTAACATTACATGCTTTATATCCATCCTTGTGTACTCTCCCGAAACTCCTCTCTTGCCCCCACATTTACCTTGGTTCCATCCATTCAACATCCATTTTCCCCTCCCCTTAGGGCCCACAGCGACAGCCAATCTCCATTTCCCAAGGAGCCACGTCCAGAGATACTTGCAACAGTGATCAGGGCCTGACTTGCTTAGCTGCCCTAATGCCCTGGGAGCCATCCTTTCTCTCGAGAGATACAGTTCCCTCGATTTGATGGCATTAGTCCTCCCCAGGATGTGGGTCCACCCCCACTCTCACTACTTGCGTCTCTACCCAGTGGTACAACCCACCCTGACAAAATGAGCATTCAGACATTCCCCAGGAGTCGGTCCCGCATCAGACCATCCCCTCCGAGCATCCTAAACAGGTAACCCTCCTAATTATATTTTGATACAGTTTTCTCAGCATTTTACTCTCAACCAACACCTGACACTCTCCTATGTTCGTATGTTGTCCCTCCCTCCCCCCAATTTTTTGGGCAATATTACCCATCCGCTCATCCCAGCGCCCCTCAAACCCGCAAAGCCCCACCCAAGGGCAACCCCTTGCCCCCATTTTATCTCTTCTTTGTGCTCATACTTACTTCCAGCTCATCATAGATTCCACCCCTGCAGACATCAGCTCACATCCTTCCTCCACCCCCCGATTTCCTGTAAGCCTATCTTCCAGTCTCTAGCTCTCTGAGGCAGCTTGCTTATTTCATATCAGAGAGGTCATGTAGTATGTGTCCTTCAATGCCTGGGTTGCTTCACTCAACATAAGGTTCTCAAGATTCATCCATGTTATCACGTGTGCTTGTAGTGTATTTGTTCTTAAAGCCAAGTAGTATTCCATTGTATGTATATACCACATTTATTGATCCACTCATCTGTTGATGGGCATTTGGGTTGATTCCAACTTTTGGCTATAGTGAACAATGCTATGAACATTGGTGTGCATATATTGGTTTGTGTCCTTGTTTTCAGTTCTGCTGGGTATATACCCAGCAGTGGTATTGCTGCGTCATATGGCAAATCTATGGTTAGTTTTTTGAGAAACCACCAAACTGTACTCCAGAATGGTTGGATCCTTCTGCATTCCCACCAGCAGTGGATGAGTGTTGCCATTTCTCCACATCCTCTCCAGCATTTGTATTCTTCTGTTTTTCTCATAGCTGCCAATCTTATGGGAGTAAGATGGTATCTCATTGTAGTTTTGATTTGCATATCCCTGATAGCTAGAGATTTGGAGCATTTTTTCATGTGCTTTTTAGCCATTTGTATTTCTTCTTTGGAGAAGTGTCTGTTTAAATCTTTTTCCCATTTTTTAAATGGGTTGTTTATCTTTTTATTTTCAAGATATAGGAGTTCTTTATATATGCAAGTTATAAGTCTCTTATCAGATATATGGTTGCCAAATATTTTCTCCCATTGTGTTGGTTCCCTTTTTACTTTTTTGACAAACTCCTTTGAGGTGCAGAAGGCTTTAATTTTGAGGAAGTCCCATTTATCTATTTGTTCTTTTGCTGCTCATGCTTTTGGTGTGATGTTCATGAAGCCATTTCCTATTACAGGGTCTTGTAGATGTTTCCCTACACTGCTTTCCAAGGTCTTTATGGTCTTGGCTCTTATATTTAGGTCTTTGATCCATCTTGAGTTGATCTTTGTATAAGGTGCGAGATGGTAATCCTCTTTCATTCTTTTACTTATGACTATCCAGTTCTCCAGGCACCATTTGTTGAATAGGCCATTATCTCCCAGTTGAGAGGGTTTGGTGGCTTTATTGAATAGTATATGGCTATATATATGAGGTTATATATCAGAACTTTCAATTCGATTCCATTGGTCTGTATGTCTCTCCTTATGCCAATACCATGCTGTTTTCACTACTGTAGCTTTGTAGTATGTTTTGAAGTCAGGTAGTGTGGTTCCTCCAATTTCGTTTTTCTTTTTCAATATGTCTTTGGCTATTTGGGGCCTCTTTCCTTTCCAAATAAATTTCATAGTTAGTTTTTCTAGTTCCTTAAAGAATGCTGTGTTGATTTTTATTGGGATTGCATTGAATGTGTAGATCAGCTTTGGTAGGATAGACATCTTAATAATATTTAGTCTTCCTATCCATGAATAGGGAATATTATTCCATTTATTTAGGTCTTCTTTGATGTCCTTGAAGATTCTTGTATAGTTCTCAGTGTATAAGTTTTTTACATCTTTAGTTAAATTTATTCCTAAATACTTGATTTTTTAATTTACTCTTGTGAATGGTATTTGTTTCTTGATTTCCTCCTGATCTTGCTCATTACTGGTGTACAGAAATGCTACTGATTTTTGGGCATTGATCTTATAACCTGTGACTTTACTAAACTCATTTATGAGTTCTAGAAGCTTTGTTGTAGACCTCTCAGGGTTTTCTATGTATAGGATCATGTCATCTGCAAATAATGAAATTTTGACTTCTTCCTTTCCAATTTGAATGCCTTTTATATCTGGTTCTTGCCTCAGTGCTCGAGCAAGTACTTCTAAGACAATGTTAAATAGAAGGGGAGATGGTGGGCATCCTTGTCTTGTTCCTGACTTTAGAGGGAAGGATTTTAGGATTTCTCCATTGTAAATGATGTTGGCTCTAGGTTTTTAATATATACTGTTTATCATGTTCAAAAAATTTCCTTGTATTCCAATCTTTTGGAGTGTTTTTATCAAGAAAGGGTGCTGTATTTTGTCAAATGCTTTTTCTGCATCTATAGATATAATCATGTGATTTTTTTCCTTCAATCTGTTTATATGGTGTGCTACATTGATTGATTTTCTTATGTTGAACCATCCTTGCATACCTGTAATGAATCCCACTTGGTCGTGGAGTATAATTCATTTAATGTGTTGTTGAATACGATTAGCAAGTATTTTGTTAAGTATTTTTGTGTCTAGGTTCATTAGAGAAATTGGTCTGTAATTTTCCTTTCTTGTGGTGTCTTTGTTTGGCTTTGGTACTAGGGTAATGTTGGCATCATAGAAGGAGTTCGGCAATGTTCCTTCTGTATCAATTTTTTGGAAGAATTTCAGCAGGATTGGTGTTAGTTCTTTCTGGAATGTTTTGTAGAATTCACTTGTGAAACCATCTGGCCCTGGGCTCATCTTCATTGGGAGGTTTTTAATGACTGATTCTATCTCTTTACTTGTGATTGGTTTGTTGAGATCATCAATTTCTTCTTTCGTCAATGTAGGCTGCTTATGTGTTTCTAGGAATTTGTCCATTTCCTCTGAATTGTCTTTTTGTTCGAAAATAGTTTTTCAAAGTATCCTCTTATGATAGTCTTTATTTCTGTGGGGCCAGTGGTGATATCTCCTTTCTCATTTCTTATTTTGTGTATTTGCATCTTCTCTCTTTTTTTCTTTGTTAGTCTCACTAAAGGTTTGTCAATTTTATTGATCTTTTCAAAAAACCAGCTCTTGGTCTTGTTTATCTTTTCAAGTGCTTTCTTATTTTCTATTTCATTTAGTTCTGCTCTTATCTTTGTTATTTCCTTCCTTCTTCTTCCTGTGGGATTACTTTGTTGTTTTTTTTCTAATTCCTCCAAATGGGCAGTTAGTTCTTCAATTTTTGTTCTTTCTTCTTTTTTGATATATGAATTTATGGCTATAAATTTCCCTCTCAGTACTGCTTTTGCTGCATCCCATCAATTTTGGTATGCTGTGTTATCATTATCATTTGTTTCAAGGTAGTCATTGATTTCTTTTGAGATTTCCTCTTTGACCCACTGTTTTTCTAAGAGTGTGCTGTTTAATTTCCAAATCATGGTGTGAAATCTGGGCCTCTGGCCCCTGCAAATTTCCAGCTTCAGTCCACTGTGGTCAGAGATATTACATTGTATGATTTTGATCTTTCTGAATTCATTAAGCCTTTCCTTTTAGCCTAGCATATGGTCTATCTTGGAGAATGATCCATGTGCACTTGAGAAAAATGTATATCCTGCTGTGTTTGGGTGTAACGATCTGTATATATCTATTAAATCTAGCTCCTCTAATATACTGTTCAAATATTTTGTTTCTTTAGTGATTCTCTTTTGAGATGTTCTGTCCAGAGTTGACAGTGCTGTATTAAAATCCCCCACTATAATTGTAGATGCATCTATTCTTTCACTTAGTTTTTCCAGCATTTGACTCATGTATTTAGAGGCGCCCTTGTTAGGAGCATAAATATTTATGATTGTTCGATCTTCTTGACAGATTGTCCCTTTCACTAATATGTAGTATCCTTCTTTGTCTCTCACAATTGTTTCACATTTAAAGTCTATTTTGTCTGATATTAATATAGCTACTCCTGCCTTTTTTTGGTTATTGTTTGCTTGTACGTTGGTTTTCCAACCATTCATTTTCAGCCTCCATGAGTCTTGGGTCTAAGATGTGTCTCTTATTGACAGCATGTAGATGTGTCATATTTCCTTATCCAATGTCCCAGTCTGAATCTTTTGATAGGTGAGTTTAATCCGTTGACATTCAGTGTTATTACTTTCAAGGAATTATTTATGTTAGCCATATTTTGATTGGACTTGTGTTTGTCATATTTTGTGGTTTTTTTCCCCCTTCTCTTTTTGTCTTTTTTGTTGCTCTTACACTCTCCTCCAACTCTGCCTGTCCTGTTTTTTCCTTTCTTCCTGCAGAACTCACTTTAGAATTTCTTGAAGGGGAGGTTTCCTGTTGGCATACTTTCAGTTTCTGTTTATCTGTGAATATTTTGAACTCACCATCATGTTTGAATGCTAGTTTAGCTAGATAGAGTATTCTTGGTTGGAAATTTTTTTCTTTTAGTACCTTGACTATATCATACCACTGCCTTCTTGCCTCCATGGTTTCAGATGAGAAATATGCACTTAATCTTATGGAGCTTCCCTTGTATGTGATGGTTTTCTTTTCTCTTGCTGCTTTTAGAATTTTTTCTTTGTCTTGAGCACTGGATAATTTGACAAGTATATGTCTTGGGGTGGGCCTGTTGGGGTTTATGATGATTTGGGTGTGCTGTGCTTCTTGGATATGTACATCTGTCTCTTTCAGTAGATTTGGGTAGTTTTTAGCCATTATTTCCTACAACACTCCTTCTGACCCCTTTTCCTTCTCTTCTCCTTCTGGGATGCCTATTATACATATGTTTGAGTGTTTTGCATCGTCATTCATGTCCCTAAGTCCTAGCTGGATTTTTTCTATCTTTTTATTGATCAATTCTACTATCTGTTTGATTTCCTATGTACTGTCTTCCACGTCACTAATTCTCTGCTCTGCCTCTTCTACTCTGCTGATATTTGCTGCAAGTGTATTTTTGATTTCTTTAACTGTGGTGTTCATTCCCATCGTATCTGTTATCTTTTTGTGTATGTCTGCAATTTCCCCTCCAAGTGTTTTCTTCATGTTCTTAACCTCTTCCTTTACTTCATTAAATTTGTCAGTGATAAATGTTCTGAGATCTTTCATTACTTGTGCGAAGTTGTGCTCCCTTTCCTCATTTTTAGTTTGTTCATTGGATTCAGCCATGTTTTCCTGATTACTGGTTTGGTTTGTAGATTTTTGTTGCTGTCTGGTCATCATTTTATCTTGATGGGTTTAATCAGTTCCTTAGCTTCTTTGTCCAGTCTTGGGGATTAATTAGCTGTTGTTTTTGCATAAATGTTATATCTTCTCTTTGTCACTTTGTTCTTCTTATCCTAATTTCTTATTGCTGGTTGAGTTCACTTTAAAGGAAAGTATTAGGGCCAGGGAAAGGCAATTGTGTAAGCAAGGAAAAAGTGTAGAGTATTATTGGTGATAAATGTTAACAGAGCAACAATATGAGATCTGGGAGGATGGATATTAGATTCATGTAAGTTGTGTAGAGTTATAGCAGTAGGTAGAATACCTATAATGAGGTAGTCGACTGAATATGGGAGGAAAGGGTATGAATTAAAAAGCTAGTGTTTTCATGAAAGAGGAAAGGGAAAAGAAAGGCAATAGTTTCAAGAGTAGATAAAAGACAGAAAACAAAACAAAGGTATTAGAAATTAAGTGTTAGACACTTTGGGGATCAAAGAAAGAGAGGTGGAATATAGGAGAGATAGTAGATGATGGGGGATATCAAGATGTAGGGGAAAGGGGATAGTGTAGGTAGCCAAAATCAATTCACACAGAATTGAGGCAGCAGAGGATGAGGAAACCCAGCAAATGTGAGGTGTTCCCTGCAGCACCTATTGTATAATTAAGATAAAATAAAATAAGAAGAAAATGAGTGATGAGAGAGAAAAAAAAAAGAGAAGAAAGGAAGAAAGAAAAAGGGGGTGGGTAAAGGGAGGGGAATAAGTAGGGAAAAGAAAAAAAGATATAGAACAACCACAACAGCAACAACAACAAAGAAAAACCCCTAAATAACTGAAAAAATAAAAAGACTTTGGGGGATATGCTGGAAGAAAAGACTAGGAGATAATGCAACGTTAGCAATCAGGACATTAAAAAATAAAAAAAATAAAATATAAATAAAAACAAAATAAAACAAATAAGTAAAAACACAAATGTTGAGGGCTAGGACATTCAAGGACCTCAGATGGACCTCAGGGCGTGATGGATTCAGGGATGGAAAGTCTGAGATATTGAAGAATCAAGAGGTGTGCATCTCTGGGGTGTGGGCCACCAGGGTCTAGGGGACCCAGACCTTGCAACCTCAAATCTGGTCAACAGGGAGCCTGGGAGCACCACAGTGCAACACAGCCTTGAGGTATCCCCACAGCTGGGTACCAGCCCTATGGGAAAGGTCACATCCGCAAACTCTATCCTATGTGTCTGAACCCTGCAATTCACTCACTCACTTGGGTCTATTCTGTGGATGTATCACCAATTCCACTTCAGGACACCTCTCACCCTGTAAGCCCCAAGAACAGCCACCTGGGGGCGCCTCTACACTGCAGCCAATTTAATGACGCAGATCAGTAGCCAGACCCAGGGGTGGGGCTCCAGCCAGAAACGCTGATAACAGAGTCCAAAACCGAAATTCCCACACTTCACAAAATATTCCCCTAATCGGTTTCCAGATGCCTCCCACCCTGCCAGCCCCTGAAACAGCCTCCTGGTGACGTCTCTTTATTGCTAGTAATTTAAGGCTGCTGCAGATTGGCAGCTGGGCTTAGGGGGGCGGGGCTCTAGGCGGAAGCACTATTATTTGTGTCTGCAATCAAAAATTCCCCGCTTCGCAATAAAACTCCCATTTGTCTCCCCTAATCGGTCTGCAAAGGCCTCCTGTCCTGTTTACCCCCCAATAGCCCGCTCAGGGCTTATGAATTCCCCAGTACCACAGAGCCTCCAGAAATCACCACCACAGCACCGGTGCCACGGCTCCACCCACCCCAGGAGGGAGCGTCCCATGCGCAGCTCCCACGTCCGTGTAATAGAGCCTCAATTATATCTTATAGATGAATTTTCTCTGTTACCTTCCCACCAAATCAATGTCCAGACACCTCCTGCCCTGCAAAAATCTTGAAACAGCCTGGTCCTGAAGAACCTCCAACACTGCCCAGCCGCTTCTTTGCAGGAGAGAATCTCAGGTGCGCTCACTCAGCCACCATCTTGCCCCCCTCCCCAACCAGCCCTTGAACTCTCCAACAAATCTAAGGAATTATCCCCTGTGAGAATAAATTTGCTTTTATTTTTCATCTACTGTAGCAACACAAGCAACAGTTGCTCAAAAAATGCTTAATGAAAAATCTTAAATCAGCAAGTTATATGTGGAAGAGTAAAATAAAATATTTTCTAAAGGAGACAATTGTGCTTCCTTTATTTCCCAATTAACTTATGAAAATGAACATGAATTAATTGAATCCTCTGATCTGCATATATCTTGAGCAATATTTTACAATACTTGCTTATGTTTCCAAAATTTAAAGTGGATACCATTATTCAAAAGAAAAACTGAGGAAAAACCATACCATCATAAAAATAAATTGCTCATGTTGACTTCAAGAGTTTAGGATAGCATCTGCCTTTTCATTGGTGCTGCCATCATCTTCCTCCTTGGTGTCTTTAACATCATCTCCATCAGTGTCTCTTACATCTTCTTGTTCACTATTGCTCTCCTCAGGCCGGTACATGCAATTGATGCCAGAGGCTTTTGTTAGTAAGCCAGCAGCTTTCTTCATTTTAATTTGCTGTTTAATTTTTCAGTTTCCTTTTTTTATTTTTGTTTATTGCAGTGCCATCTGTGTGCTGTGGCTGTAATTTATTTTGTTCAAGACTCTTTTTTCTCTAATTCTGCTTGTTCTACATCGACAGTATTGGGTTTTTTTCATTTTTTCTTTGATTTATGCTTTCTAATTCTTTTTCTTTTTATAATTTCTTTTTTTAAATTGTTTTATTTTTATTTAACTGTCCTTTTTTTAAAAGAGACATAGATCACAAAAAATGTTACATTAAAAATAGAAGAGGTTCCTATATACCTCCCCCACTCCTCCCACATCAACAATCTCTTTCGTCATTGTGGCACATTCATTGCATTTGATGAATACATTTAGAAGCATTACTCCACTGCATGGATTATACTTTACATTGCAGTTTACATTCTTCCCCAGTCCATTCAGTGGGTTATGGTAGAATATAAAATGTCCTACTTCTGTCCCCTGCAATATCATTCAGGACAACTCCAAGTCCCAAAAATGCCCCCACATCACACCTCTTCTTCCCTCTCCCTGCCCTCAGCAACTCCCATGGCCACTGTCTCCATATCAGTGATACAATTTCTTCCATTGCTAGAGTTATAATAGTTCTATGGTAGAGTGGACATACTGGTATGTCCACTCTAATCCATATTATATTTCTCCATCCTGTGGACCCTGGGATGGTGATGTCCACTCCACCACTAAATTGAGAGGGGGCTTAGATCCCACATAGCTGATGGATGGGATTCTCCTGCTTGCAGCTGTAGCTCTCTTGGTTCCCTGGTGTGGTGTTTGAGCATCTTCACCTCCCCGTTAGCTGGCCTGGGTAAGTCCAGTGAACCAGAGAGTAGTAGTTGCAACTCTGCTGAGGCTCAGGGCTCAACTGGCACATGGCCAGTCCAGAGATTCAAGTCTCCTGAGCATATACCACTAATTCTTTTACTTTTCAGTTGATCATGAGGATCCTGATACATAAAAGAAAAATCAAATGCAATAATTTTGAGTAAAGTGGAACCATACAAGCATGTTAGGCTAAGTAAATTTTCCATTAGAATTTTGCAGTTCCAAGAGAAAAGGGGTTAAATATTTATTTCAGTTATTCTCAACTTGACCTCACACTCATTACATTATCAAAGATCTTGGAACTGAACTTAATATAAATTAACAGTGTATTCTTTTCCAAGAAAAGTATGTATGATATATATAAACTCACAGTTATTTCAATTATAATATATGGTTTGTTTTTTATGATAAAGTTTTTTTTTATTGTTTTACTGGGAATAACATTTCTTTCCTATGGTCTTGAAAAAAAACCCATTCTTAAGTTTTAAAAATTTTACTTTAGTACCTTCTAAGAGCTATTTGTGTGAGTGAGAATAAAAAATAATAACTTGCCCATCTGAATCACCAATAGAGGATGTGAAATGAGGATCATGTTTACTAAGTTAGTAGATGCTGGTATATAAATGAAATAGGTCAAAGGTTAACAAACAGCTCTCTGGGGAACAAAGCCCTGAGCTGGAGTTGATTTCCCTTGAGTAAATACTTCCAGTGTGACAACACTGAATGGGAAGAGATTTGCACCATTGGTTCTTGTGGGCTGGTAGGGTTTGTCTCCAGGACGCACTGAAAGATGGAGTTGGGAAGGATTTCCTAGGGAGGAGCACGGTGGATGAGCCTGGGCACACAGGCACAGCCAGAAGCCCTGGCCCAGAGGAGAACACCCAGTGATGAGGATACCCCGAGCCTGACAAGGAGAATCTCAAATAAACCAGGTCCTGTTAACAGAGATGGCACACAACACTTGAAGGTGAAGATGGAGACTGAAAAAAAGTAATTATTATAAAAATCATGTGTAACATCTAGACCACGTCTGCATAACCTTGATGGTACGTCTCCTGATTAAGAACCTAGTCTACTCTGTGCCAAGCCCTCAGCATCACTGCCAACACAAGGCTCTCCAGCCTCAGCTCAAATAGATCTAGAACCACAAAACTTGCTATGTAACATGCAGTGGTGTAATTTTTTGTGTGACAATTCTCCTTTTTAGAAAGTTCTTGTTAGATTTCTCCGAGCTACATATAGAAAGCTACCAAAAATTATTGTGAAAAATTGATATTAACTAATGTATATGAAATTTGTGAAATGTATTAAGGCAAGGTGTTTTTATAACGGATGAGAACTTGTTTCTCTCTAATTTCTGTGAAAGGGCTTTAACTTTGCCCTCCATAATTAGAATATGTCTAGTGTGTCTTCTGTATTGTAGTACTTCAAGGCAGCTTTTATGTATCATCTAAGTTTTCCTAATTTTTTAAACAGCCTCCAAAATGCTTCTTAGCACAGAGCTCTGGGTGGCCACTTGAACAAGATGTGAAACCTAGTTACCAGCTTCTGGGTGTGCTGATCAGTAAAGGCAATTTCTTCCCTCGTCCTGGACACTTTCAGCCCATTTAAGCAGCATGAACTACCGTTATTTTGATTAAGCAGTCACATCATGCTTATCTTACCCTGAAAATACAGTTTAACAAGTATTAAACTCCATGTCTTTCATCTAACATAGACTTTGCACACTCATTGCTCCAGTTTGTGTCACTGTCAGATAAGACACCATGTTATAGAAACGGTGGAAAAATATCACTACTATTTTTTGAATGACAATTCTCATTTTTCTCTTGATATACTTCACAAACCATATCTACAAAATCTATAGCTATCTTGAACTTGGCATGAAACAAATACTACTCTTCATAAAAGCATGAGGTAAGATTATTATCCTGTCCATAATTAGTATATTTCATCTTTCTCCTCATTAAACCTGGATTTTTTGGTAGTATTTTTCTATTTCATTCACAAGAGTTAGTCACTATTAGGGAGTTGTTAAGGATAGCTAGCTGATGCACCAATCCTTATATGCAAATATCTTCTAATTAAGGTGACCCTTGAGATGGTTTTACAAAATATTAGTGGTCAAAAATTTGATCTTTGTGAATGGAATTTGTTTTTTTGTTTTAATCTGAGGTTCAGTTTTTTAAAAAGGCAAAATTAAATTTCTCCTTATTGGTGTCTATTCAAGAAGTGTGTGCTTTACTTAAGTGATTTTGAAAAGTGAAAGTCATGGGTTTTTATCATCTGAAGTAAACCCATTTGGAACCAACACAATAGAATATTGGTGGGTGTATCTGTATTACCCACTAAGAACAGCAGAGGGCTTTCCTTGTTTATTAAGAATCTTTCCTCTTTGTATGCTCTTCTGGTCTATGTAGATACTTGACAATTTTATACTTTGTGGTTTATTTCTCTTTGTAAGTGGTAGCACTACAACAAAAACTATTGCCCTGTTGAGAAGGATTAGACTACTGCTTAGTTTTTTTGAGGACTATAAACTAGTAATTTTTAAAGGGGTGTGTGTGACCAAAGAAAGGCTACAAAATGTAAGTAGATGATACTTTTCATATATATGTGTGTGTGCATATGAGCATATGTGTGTAAGTGTGTGACTGTACCAGTTTTTTAGAGGAACACTGAATATAGTTTGAAAAAATACTGGACATTCATATCCCAAGATATTAACTGTGGTTGTTAATTTAGGTTGTCTTGTTTTTTCCACTGTACTTTTATGGTTTCCCAGTTTAAGGCATTGAACTGATACTATCTGTATAATGAGAAAAACCTTATTTTAAACTCAATGAAATTACAATATCTACAAAACTACAAAATGCCTCTAAATCCTGCTTAGGAATTTTATAGCTCTACATATATTGAGAAAGAAGACTAAAAACAATCAGTGATGTAAGCACTCATCTCAAGAAGCTAGAGAAAGACTAGCAAATTAAACTGAATAAAAGTAGAAGGAAAGAAAAAAATAACAGCAGAAAATCAGGAACAAGAAGACAATCAGCAGAGGGGAGTCAATAAGCACTGAAACTCTGAAGAAAGAAAATGGATAAGCAACTGACTGGACTGGTTAAGAGCAAGAAAGGAGGTATAAATAACCAATATCAGGAATGAAAAGGGAATATATCAATATATATCCTGTATATGTTGAAAGGATATTGTGACCAACTAAATGCAAGTGTGATATTTATATGAAATGGTAGATTCTGAGGGAAGCACAACATACCCAAACAAACAGATATAGAAAAAGAAAATCTTAATGCATCTCTATCTATTTAAAAAATAGAATCTGTAATTTAAAATGTTTCCACAAAAGAACTTTAAGCCTAGGTGGAATCACCAGTGACTTCTACTAAACATTTGATGAAAAACAAAAAACACCCATCCGACACAAACATTTCCAGAGAATGGAAATGAGAGTGACCCCTTACATCCTGTTTTATGAAGTAAACATAATCTTCATACCCAAACCTAAAAATGACATTACAAAAAAGGATAATTACAGGTCCATCTTTCAAATATGAATAACAAATTCCAAGCTAAGAATTGGAATTTCAGCAATATGACTTATTTGATCAATTTTAACACCAATGTATGATAAAATCTCTAATCAAACTAGAAATAGAAAGGAAAATTATAAATCTGGTACAGGGTATCTACTAGAAATGAGCAGCTTACATCATACGTAATGGTGAGAAAGTGCAAATGATATGTTGCATTTATGTAATATTCTAGAAGACACAACACAACCTGTAGTGATAGGAAGTAGCTCTGTGGATGGGGCAGGGGTGGACAGGGATAGAAGAGATTGCCAAGGGGCACAATGAGACTTTTGGTGGTCATATTATAGATATAGTCACTATTTGATTTTGAGGAGGGTTTCATGGGCATCAAATTGTACACTTTAAGCATAGTTTATTGTATGTAAATTACACTTGAATAAAACTATCAAAAATAGATCATGTCCTCTAGCACAGACTCGCTGAGTATGCCCTGGTTCTGCCCTTTATGACCTCTATACCCCCATTTTCCTACTTGTAAAATGGAAATATTAGTAACTTCAGGCCTGTTATGAAGATTCTATGGGTTGTATACATAGAGCACTTAGAACACTGCCTGGTATGTAGTAAGTGTGGTGCAGCTGTGCAAGAGTGCAGATGGAGTTTTAGTTAGCTGGGTTCCCCGCTGTCTTTTATTTCAGTTTGCACAAATATGGTAATATCAATTCCTAGATTGTGAAGGCACCATGTGTAGAATTTTCTAATGATTTTACATAATGAAGTATATAAAATCCTACATATCAGTTCATATAGTAAAATAATAAATTGTAACTCTACCTTATTTAAAATACAGACCTACAATTGTAGTGAATCACACCAGTGTAACACATTTGGCAATTAAGAAAAAGATTTTTATGAATAATTTTCACCTATGTGATGAAGAAAAAATGTTCTTATGTGGATTGGAATCAAGGAAAACCTTGGAATAAATGCAAATAAAATTAGGAGAAACACATTTTAAATACAATTCCAAATTTCACAATTTCATTTAGGCAAGCAGAGTCAACTTTTGCAGATGAATTCTACCATAAACCACAAAACTCATTTATTTTGCAGTTACTGAACTTCTGTTTATTCAGACATACCAGTTTCTTTATAGTGATGTTTTTCGTTATTGCTCAGTTTCTTGCCAAACTAGAAAATATTTACTAAACAAAATTCACATTTAAATCTAGGTGGCAAGATATCAGTGACATATAAAACAGCTACACAACTAAAAGTTTAATATATTCACCATGAGAATGCTCTGACTTAGCAAAAGAAAAGAAAAGAAAATTTAAAAAGATGACCACAAAGAATTATCTGCCAAAATAAGAAATTGAAGGATTGTGGGACAGTTAAAATTTTTAAAAAATTTGTCTGTGATAGGAATTTCTCCCAAACTTTGTTTCCTGAAGAAAGGCATAATAACACAATGACAAAGATATAATATTCTATATTGCATATAGAACACTAATAATCACTTGTTCTGGATTTATATGTCTTATGCAAATATCTATGTATGAAATATTTCTATGTGGGAAAAGAAACTGATTAGCCAAGAAAAGCAGTGATCTGGTTCTTTCTTCATTTATTTCCCAGTCAGATTATACTTTTAATTTTCCATAATCTTATATATGTTCTAAATGTTTCATTACAACCTTTGACTGGGCCATTTCACTCAGTTGATATGAGAAGGAAGCTAAGTTCATAGGTTTGATTCCTATGTGGGAAGTTAGTTGTCTATAGAAAAAAAAAAAAACAAGATAAAATAATTAGTCCACAACAGATTGTACCTGTGGTCCAAAAGTCCATCTCAAAATGCATGCCACTGGCCAAAGGTAAGGCAGAGAGGAAAAAGCAGAGAACCAGCTCCTGGGAAGACAACATGGAAGTTTAACTTGTACAGGGACATATATTTTCTTAGTAGTAATAGGTGCCATTTGTGTGATGGCTTAGAGTTACTGCCACCACCATGGCTTAAAACGCCCTTTACTGAAGTCTGGATTAATTTAAGAGTAGTAAGGGAAGCAGATATGGCTCAAGCCGTTGGACACCCATCTATCACAGGGATGTCCCAGGTTCAGTTCCAGTGCCTCCTTAATAAGATGAGCACAACAGCAAGCTGACATGATGGGTTGATGCAGCAAGCTGATGCAACAAGATGATGCAATGAAGAGATACAACAAGGAAACACAGTGAGAGACAAGCAGGGAGTGGAGGTGGTTCAAGTGATTGGGCACCTCCGTCCCACACGGGAGAGCCTGCGCTTGGTTCCTGATGCCTCCTGAAAAGAAGATGAGCACACAACAAACAGACACAGAGAGCAGACAGTGAGCACAAACAATGAGGGAGGGGGGGAGAAATAAATAAAATAAAACTTAGCACAGCAGTTCTGGTCCCTGCTCTTTCTGTTTGCCATCCACACTGATCACCTGCAGCTGTCCCTGGATCTGAGCACAGACCGACCCACCGCACTGCCAGGAATGCTCCCCTCTCACTTTGTCCCCATGCCTGGCTAATGTTGGGTAGTGGGCCCTTCCACAGAGAGGCCACCCCGTGCCTCCTAAAACTAGGTTGATGTACCCCTGCTTTGGGCTAGACCAACATTCTGTATCTATCTCCCCTCCTCACTGCTCTTGCTACACTGTATATCACAAGTACCTGCTTTCCTTTTTTTATTTTCCCGCTTATCTGTAAGCCTAGATCAGGACTGTCAAGAGAACTTTCTAGTACATAGTCACTGGCCACATATGCTACCAAACAACTGAAATATAGCTAGTGTGACTGAAATACTGAGTTTTCCACCTTATTTAATTTTAATTACATACAATTTAAATGTCTACAGTCCCATGTGGCTGGTGACAAGTGTACTAGACAGAGTCCTGAGGGCAGGCCTAGGGGACATGCTCATAACTTCATCCAAGGATAACACAGCACTGGAGTTAAAAGTCAAGATTCCATAAGTATCTGTTGCATACATTATAAACATTTCCAAAGAGTGCTTTGTCCAAAAGGTTGAACTTCCAATCCTATCTGGCCAGCTGACAGTTGTCCCACACAGGAGGACTCGTTGAAGGATAAAATTGGGCCTTTGCAAATCAACAGTGGTACAAAGAAGAGCACTCCTTCAGGACTGACTAGTGATGACACATCAGCAGTATCATTTGCTTACAAATAAAATAAAATTATAATCAATCTTTTTATTTTCACAGTAGCCCTTGAAACAGAATCATAAAGTATTGTATTTTCTTCTTTCAAAAAATGAGTTTAAAATTTCTGCTCGTTGTATATCAGAAGTGTGAAATGCAGCACGTGGTGGCCATGGTGAAGAGAAAGATAGGTGCTGTCTTGACAAGGGGGTTAATCATTGTCCATTTTGTTGGTACCTCTCCAATGGCGGTTTTGGTTTCAGAGCTGCAGATGCTGTTTTTTGTTGTTCTTTTATACCTTATTATAATAATGTAGTGTTTCAGTTCATAATGCTTAAAAATACTGAATTAATCTATTATCCTATAAAAATGCAGTCACTTCATATCACCTCACAAATCAAAATGAAGCATATATTAAAAAAATAAACAATAGACATGCATTTACTAAAGACCATGTAAAACACCTCAAAGGGGAAATGGCCAGGGAATTCCAATGTGTCTTTATGACCCAGCTCAAACGTTAGCCCCTTTGGGGGTTAGCCCTTCTGGGGAGTGAGTCTTCCTTGCCATAATTGCACCAGGTCCCTCTCCCTCCCTCCTCCCTTTGTGCTCTTTCCATGCTTCTGCCCAGCATTTCTCACCATTTTTTCTTCCCCAGTATACAACATCCAACCTTCTTTATCTTTGTATCTCAGGTGCACAGTCCAAGACTGGCAATAATATAACAATTCCACAAATATCTGAATGACTTCTGTGTGTGAATTGCCAAGAATACAGTGGTAACAAGATAGACATGTTTACCTGTCCTAAAGGGCTCACTCTCTAAGCTTTGTATATGCTGAATGGAATCACTATGCAACAAAGTTCCTCCACCTCCAAGACTTACCATAGAAACCAAGGTAAAGATTAATCACTGAAGCATGACAATGATAATGATGACAACTCAAACAATATAGAGCAAAGAATACAGAAAGGCAAATTTCCAGTTGCAGCAGTTCCTGGTTTCAGGGAAGATGCAAGATTCAAAATAAGCCTCAAAGGAATGGCCACATTTAGATAATCACAATAACCCTTCTTACTAAATCCTGGTATGGCTCTCCTATCTGATACAAAAGTACTGTTAACTCTCCATGGATACACTTGTAAATTTCTGATTAAGCTTTCATTTTAGACTGCTTTTGTTGTAGCTATTGGATTTTTACTTTGTTTATATTCTACAGGTAGAACCTATAAAATTCATGGTATGCCTGACTAGACATAGAGATTTATTTGTTACTTATGACATTATAAATGAAAAAAAAATCTATTAGAGAATATTTATAGACTTCTCAGATTTTTACAAGACAGTTTTCAAAGTTGATGATTTTTCTCCATTTAAATATAGAAACAAGAGTTTAAAAAGTTATAAGTGGATATGTATGGCAGGGGAAGGATAGAGGGATTGAGAGGTAACTGCTAAGGGGTGGGGGATTTTTCTTTTTGGGGTAAGGAAAATGTTCTAATATTGACTGTGGTGGTAAATGAATGCACAGCTCTGTGATTATATGAAAAGCCATTAAATGTACATTTTGGATGGATTTGGTGGTATTGATGTGGGCTGTGGGTGGGAGGCTCTTTGTCTCTTTGGAGATAACCTTAACCTAATCTGTCTGTCCTGACTTGTGGGTGTGGGATGGTGACAGGCTGCAGCCCTACCCTTGGTAACCATGGCAATGACTCCAGCCCCAGGAAACAGTTTATCAATGCAAACTCTACAAACTTTAAATATTCAGGGGAAATGCAAAACAAATGTGCTGAAAGCTTATCTAGAATGTATGAGGTCCATGCTAAAAGCTTACCTAGGATGTGGAAGATATATGCTAATTCAAGTCTATTGAGAACTGAAACAAAAGGACCATTTGGCCTTTCCTGTCTGTATTAAAAGGAACTTGAAAGTCTTGTTCAGAGCTCAGGTTTGAAACAAAAAACTCCCGAGTCTGGCCAGACGTCAATAAACCATTTTTCCTTCTCAAAATCATTCTTGAGTCTTGGCCTTCCTATACACAAATAATTGAACCTCTCTCAAATTCTACAACAGTATGGGTATGTGAACATATCTCAATACAATGGCCTTTAAAAAAAGATCCACTAGTATAATGGAAAACATCAGACTGTTTGCAGAATACAGACTCCAGGATGCAGGAAAATAGAAAACACCTGAGGGAAAAACATTCTCTGTTGGAAATTGAGGCATAGTGGTCTCGCAAAGAGAGACGTGCTGTTTCCATAGCTATGCTTTACCATAGGAATGCAGCAAGTAAGTCTTTCAGGTCAACAGGACAAAGCTGTCCGGGGCAGGGAGAAATACAAGCAAACACACTTTGCAGTTTGAAAGGAATACTAAATCTTTGTACTCTGAGGTAAGTTAATTTATGAGTATTGTTAAGGTGTAGCTACACTGCTTGTACTCGTGATAGCTTGAGTATATATAATGCCACTTGTAGAAAATAAAGTTGTCTGAGGAGTCTCTACTCACAGACCCCCTGGTCCCAGCTCTCTTTCTTTCTCTCTTTGTTTCATTCTCTTCTTTTTCTCTTTCTTTCATTCCCAATACCCTTCGGGTCCAAATCTCCAACAATTCTCTGCTGGGATTTGACAAACATTTTTCCATTATTAAAATGACGAATATTTGACTCTAAGACTTGAGAAACTCCCTTTAACAAAGTCTTTTAAAAATGAGAACTTGAAGTAAACTCCTTGACTACTTTATCATTATATTTTAGATTCTTAAAAGAATAATAAACGGTGTAGTGGTCATTTGAAAAACAGAGTTCTACTTCAAACAGCCTGATTTCCAAATTATAGTACCTATACTCTCACACTCAAGCCACAAGTTACAGGAGTCACCAGGTAAAGAGAATATTGCAGAAAATGCTCAATTTCCACGATGAAAAATGCAAACTGAGAAATATATGGTACAGTCTAAAGCCAAACCATTTTATTTCTAGGCTAACAAACTGCATTCCTCTTTGAATAGAGACAAAATTATAAAAACATATATTTTGTATTGAGCATGATGAAGTGCATGAGACCGAATAGCAATATAAATTAATCAAATAGATAATGTTTCTTTATAGAGTAAAACAGAAGATATAACAAAGTAGGATAGAAAATCTCATTTGTAAATTATATTACTAGTTTCAATTGCTATTTTTATTTTATTTTATTTTTTTAAAGATTTCTTTATTTATTTAATTCCCCCCTCCCCCAGTTGTCTGTTCTCTGTGTCTATTTGCTGCGTCTTGTTTCTTTGTCTGCTTCTGTTGTCGTCAGCGGCTCGGGAAGTGCGGGCGGCGCCATTCCTGGGCAGGCTGTACTTCCTTTCGCGCTGGGCGGCTCTCCTTACGGGGTGCACTCCTTGCGCATGGGTCTCCCCTACGCAGGGGACACCCCTGCGTGACAGGGCACTCCTTGCGCGCATCAGCACTGCGCATGGGCCAGCTCCACACATGTCAAGGAGGCCCGGGGTTTGAACCGTGGACCTCCCATGTGGTAGACGGACACCCTAACCACTGGGCCAAATCCGTTTCCCTCAATTGCTATTTTAAAGAAAACTTTGCCTTAAATGTCATTATGTTCTTGACTACCTGATGGGTAAATATTGACCCAAGAGTCTATTAAGAAGGTTCAGGAGATTACAAGTTACCTTCTACCATTCCTCCCTATTCCTCTATCACAGGAAAAATGAGAAGATTCCTTTTAAGAGACATAATGCTCATTCATTCATCAAACATTTGATTGCTGGGATGAGCTAGGCACTGTGCCAATTACCTCACAGTCAGAGATCAGGAATTCATGATTCCCTCCCTTGTGGGAGTTCACACAATGGCAAGCAAGACAGATGATATGATAAATGATAAGAGAAAGGGTCAGAGCTGTACTGGAGGTAGGACTCCAGTGCTGGAGGTAGGACTCCAGTGCTGGGAGAATACTGCAGTGGGAGGGACTGGGAAGTACTCTCGAAAAGAGGTGGCATGCCAATGCTTCTTTATTATTTTCTAAAGTAAGGTACCATATTGGAAAACTCTTCAAAGGCAGTAAGAATGTAAAGACATTTTAAACAGCGTAAAGGTAATAAATATAGAAATTTAGAAACATAGGGTCACCAAAAGTAGTCACTAAGAACAATTTAGGAGAGGGTAAAAAAATCACTGTTGGATTCAATAAGTCTTGATTGATTGATTTCCAAATTTGGGCTTAATACTTATATTCAGTCAGTTAGTTCATTTACACATTTAATTTTTATTCAAATACTAGTGTAAGATACAAAATTATACTTCTTATGTCAGTATTCATATTATTTGAAAAATCCACATGAATCATCTTATATTAATTTATCTAATGAAACTTTTTAAAATTTAAAAAAATGTATGAAAAGAGAAATAACCCTATATATAAAGGCTATCAGAAAAAATTATTTAAGGAACCAGGAAAAGTTGTTGTTTCATATTATCACAAAAATGGAATGATTACCACAAATGAAAGTAGAGGTTTGACTTTGTATTTATACTGTCATTCCAAGAACCCAGGAAAAAATATCAGAAGTTTTTTGGCATCATCATCTTCCACTATTTCTGTACTTCCAACAAGAAAAGGATCAGGAGATGGTTCTACTGATTGAAAGATTTTCCCACAGTTAAATCACCATAATCTGATGTGTGTCAGGCACAGAGTTGATGCTGGTCCCTGCCCATCAGGAGCTCAGGTGGCAGTAAAGGAACAAACAAATGCACGAGGGCAGTGCAGTGTTCACAGTGCGCCAGGGCTGTGATCTGCGTGGGGCTGCAGTGGGTAGGGTGGTTCGGTAAAGATTCCTTCTCGGAGGCAGTACAAGCTGAGATCTGAAGAAGCTCAGATGATCAAAGGTGGGAGGGTGGAAGCACATTCCAGGTGATGGGCCAGCAAGCAGAGAGGAAGAGGTATCTGTACAGGGAAAAAGGGACATTGAGACCAAGTAAGTCAGTAGCTTCAACACGGTTTGTTTAAAAGTGTTCAAGATATCTATGATATAGCCCCAGGTCCTATAGTAATTACATCTTTTGTTAATGTTCATTCTATCATGGTTTGCCTCTAGTGTCAAAAATGTAAGATGTTGATGGGAAAACGGACTTTGGCCCAGTGGTTAGGGCGTCCGTCTACCATATGGGAGGTCCGCAGTTCAAACCCCGGGCCTCCTTGACCCGTGTGGAGCTGGCCATGCGCAGCGCTGATGCGCGCAAGGAGTGCCGTGCCACGCAAGGGTGTCCCCCGCGTGGGGGAGCCCCACGCGCAAGGAGTGCGCCCATGAGGAAAGCCGCCCAGCGTGAAAAGAAAGAGCAGCCTGCCCAGGAATGGCGCCGCCCACACTTCCCGTGCCGCTGACGACAACAGAAGCGGACAAAGAAACAAGACGCAGCAAATAGACACCAAGAACAGACAACCAGGGGAGGGGGGGGGAATTAAATAAATAAATAAATCTTTAAAAAAAAAAAAAGTAAGATGTTCAATCCCATGTGCACTAATTCTTATTAAAATTGTCAATATGGGTGCTGGAACATTTTTTAAAAATATTTATTTTTATTTTTACTTTTATTGTATATTTTGAAGATACATAGCTCACAAAAAAAATGTTACATTAAAAAATACAAGAGGTTCCCACATACCCCACACCTCTATTTATTTTTAAGAGATACTTAGATTACATAAAGTGTTACATAAAAAATATGTAAAGGATTCTCATATGCCCCACCCCACACCTCCCACTTTTCCATACATTAACAACCTCTTTCATTAGTGTGGTATATTCATTTCAAGTGATGAATACATTTTGGAGCATTGCCACACAGCATGGATTATAGTTTATATTGTAGTTTATACTCTCTCCCACTCAGTTCTGTAGGATATGGCATGATATATAATGGCCTGTGTCTATATTTGCAATGTCATTCAAGACAAGGGACATTTTTTTAAAGTGCATTTTTTCCACTATGAAAATAGCTATGTAATGACTGTATACAGATGATTAAATTACCAGAAGGTATAGCTGTCACGTTCAATTAAAAGCTGTATACCTTCTAAAAGGGGTTCAGAACTTGATAGAATTATTATTTCTTTATGGGTGAAAATTAAGTTGCTAGTCTCAGTTATCAGGAGTCAGCAACCTCTGCTGATACATGCAGCTGCTGCTACAGGGCCAGGCGAGGGTGGGGCCTCTGGGAGGCCACATATGAACCTCATTTGCTAGAAAAAGCCTGTGACCTCAACCCTGATCCTACTAAAGGGTCACCATGGACACCTGCCATTTTCTACCCCCCACTTATTTCTCAGTGCTGTAAGGAACATTAGAATTCCAGTTGCACAGGGCCCTAGGCCCCCAAATCTAGCGTGATTTGTCACACAGAGAATTTTAGACATATATTATCCTAGGCTTCCCGTTGACTAATTCATAAAAGATTCAAAAAAGCACACTGACAAAGTCAAAGCCTACTGGAGAGTTTCAGAAGCTGGCACCACGAAGTCTTAACTGTCTGTGCTAACAGGAATGAGGGTGATGTTGGACGCCCTGATGGACTGAACAGATGTGGAGCTCCCAGACAGGTGATTTCCTCCTTTACGCTGTAATAAGCCAAACAGCTGCCCCTGCCTCACCCAGAGGGCCCTTGTGCCCTCCTGCTACCTGGGGACAGGTCTCTGGTTTTCTGTCAACTGCCTGGCTCCTCTCTGTTGCTGACAGATCTTTTGCCAAGGGAGCAATGCAGTAGTATAAAATAAAGGGAAAAAATTCTGAACCTGGCATTACAAGATATTGGTTGGAGTCATGACCTCATAACTTCTTCATTGACCTTGGACAAGTCACATGAACCTCAGCCTGTTTGAAAATGAGAACAATCCCTTCCCTGCTCACTTCATAGACTTGTTGAAGGGACCAAATGGGATGATGTTTATGAAAAATATCTAAACTGCAGAGAGAAGGGTTATTTTGGGGGGTGGCTTTGCTCTTATCACTCATTAATTCTGTCCTCTTGAGTATTCCTATAATGGGTTTATGACTTATTTCTGGAACCATTGTTCAGGTACCACCACATAGACATCATCCTGAATTTATAGTGTATCAATTAAAGGCCTTTAATTACTTACGCTGCCTCATACAAGAAAAATGGGGGCAATAGAGAACTCATAATTGGCTTAAAGAGAAAGATGATAAATGGGTGAATGGTGTCTGTATTATCTAATAGTCATCATAATAATTGGCAATAATTTTTACTCCCAACTCAGTTCTGGATCAGTTCTCCCCTGATAATGTATCCATTTCCTGCAAGAAAAATATGTCTTGTGTTAGGTGTACTGTATTTGATCACTGCCATTCCTGAGACAGAATCACAATCAGAATTGTACATTATCACCCTTTCCACAGGGTCTAGCTCACATGGATGCCAGGTTTTACTTCTGCCAGATGGGGATCTCCACTAAGTGGAGATCCTATGTGGATATTATTTCAACATCATTTCATTATTTATTTACATTACTTATTTATTTACATTAAGATAGATGTTTATTTTGGTATATAAAGAAAATGAAATTCTGAACCATTATCCTTGAGTACTGCACACAGATATATCTAAATATAAATTAAATGTTAATTGATTAGGTAATTGGTGTGTAAATGTTTTATATAATGCAGAAATCCTTGGTGGATTATTATATAAATGTTTAAAAGTGTTTAGTGAAATTTGGGGAAATTTCTTGGGACTTTTTGGGTGAGAAGGAAATGTACTAGTATTTTTCCAACTAAAATAATGGAATATGTTGTCACGCTACCTTAAAATCTTCTCTCCAACACCTTTTCTTTTTTTTTTTAAGATTTATTTTATTTGTTTCTCTCCCCTTCCTCCCTGTTGTCTGCTCTCTATATCCGTTCACTGTGTATTCTACTGTGTCTGCTTGCATTTTTGTCATGTAGCACCGGGAAACTGTGTTGCTATTTTTGTTGTGTCATCTTGCTGTATCAGCTCTCCGTGTGTGCAGTGCCACTCTTGGGTGGGCTGTACTTTGTTTGCACGGGGTGGCTCTCCTTGCAGGGCACACTCCTTGTGCGTCGGGTACCCCTACGTGGGGACACCCCTGAGTGGCACGGCACTCCTTGCGTGCGGCAGCACTGCGTGTGGGCCAGCTTGCCATGTGGGTCAGGAGGCCCTGGGTATCAAACCCTAGGCCCTCCATATGGTAGGTGGATGCTCTATCAGTTGAGCCACAACCACTCCCCTTCAATACCTTTTCAATCACAGATTAGACCTAGGTAACAAGCGATGCCTATTCTCACAAGAGACCCATTGACCCATTTTTAAATTCTGAACTCTCCGTGGTGCCTTTCTGCTGTTAGCACTCATCCACCCTGTGAACCCACTGCAGGGTTTCCTCATTTCTCTTCCCTGGAAGAGAAGACTTGGGCAGGGGATCCATTTCAATTCCCTTGGTCCTTGTCACTCTATGTAGCAGACAGTGTTGGTTAATTAAGTCCCTTCTCCCCTCCAGCCCTCCACCATGGAGGCTGAAAAAGCCTGATTGAGCACTCACTTTTTTCCTAGCCTCCATTACTGGACAACCTCAGTTAGGAGCATCCCAAGGAGAAAGCCCTTTTCCCCATCTGCTCTCCACCACTTACTTCCTCACTTTGACTGTGATCACTTAGAGTATTGCAAGCATCTTGCAATCATAAAGAGAAAGCTAAGAGAATGTCAGAGAGGTTGACCCATTAAACAAATATTTTAGGCTTCTTGCTAATAAAAAGTATATACCCTTACGGTTTAGTCTACTGTTTGTCATGTTTCTGGTCCTTGTAGCCAGATGTACCTGGCATTCATTGTGACTGTTCCCATTCAGCATAACCTAAACCAACAGGCTTTACATCAGCCAGACTTCCTATCATAGAGTGTGACTATTCTCTCTTTGTGCCCTTGCCTCTCTATAATCCTATTAAACTCACACTTCTCTTCCATGCCTCTGCTTGCAGTGACCCCTTTAAAGTGCTACAATGACCATAGCATTCTATTTTACTTATTTAATTATTTGTTTGTTTATTTATTTCTAAGAAAACTGCTCTCTTTTTATCTATTACAAACAAGTTTATGGCTGAGAGTCTGTTTTTAAATCCCCTTTTATTATCAGCAGGAGTTTGAAAATGTTTCAATGTTATTTAAATATCTGAATCCAGAAGAGAAAAAAAAACCTCATCTTGGGATGATTTCTCCTGCAGACTTCCAGCATTTAAGATTTTATAATTAAAGTGCCAGTTTTATCTAAAGATACATGAAATCCATGGGAAAGGGGTGAGGAAATCCAAAGTTCAGTCATCCAAAAGTCACCAAGGAAAGATCTGGTGACCAACCATAGAGTGCTTCTTAACCATGTCAGAGATCCCTAAGAGGACATTCTTAAGGCAAGAGGCATAGCCGATTGCATTTCTCAGCACCCTAAGGTTACATCACAGCAGCCACTCTGGCTTGCACAGTTAGGGCCTCCAAATAGGCATAGTTGACCTTTGTATAATCAGACCTTCCACACAATCCAAATAAATTAGCTAGGGAGCTGAAAAGGTCAAATATAATAATGGTGTGTTTTGTCTTTGCTCTCCCTTGGGTACACACGTATATTTTATTAGAAATGGAAAAGGCAGACTTGATCAGGAATCCTAGTAAAAGCCTAATCAGGGCTTTTGTCCCTCTTCCAAAACATTTTCCTTTTCTGGTATCTGATTTGTTATGGATTTCTCTCCCCTAATCCATCTTAAAGTATTTAGCTGAAGAAACCGGTAGACAGTGAGAGACAGACTGCAGTGTGAGGTCACAGGAGTCATTCTTTAAGATTTATCAGTCTAGCCATCCTTTCTCCCATGTCTAACATTTACAGCAATGTTCCAGGTGGGATTTGAAGGGCAGATGGAAGGAATGGAGGGAGGAGGTAGGAAGGGAGGAAGGGGGGGGATGGTGAGAGGGAAGTGAGGAAAGGTAGGATGGGAGGAGGGGAGAGATGGGAAGGGAGGGAGGGAGGAAAAACAGAATATGTTGAGAATCAGCGACCTGGAGATAAAACCCAAATCCTTACCATGGAATTCAGCCTCCACTGTCCTGCCCAGCTCTGCTCTGCAGCCTCATCACTTCTTGGACAGCTCCTATTTAACCTTGAAGATCCAATGCAGGCAGCAGCCCCTTCTACCTTTCCCTAAATAGCTATTTCTTCTCTTCTATCGACATGAAGAATGCCTCTTCTCTGTGTGCCCATAATATCCCTCTGTATCAGGGGCTCTTAACCTTTTTTGTTCCACAGACCCCTTTGCCAGTCAGGTGAAAACCATGGACCTCATCTCAGAATGTAGCAGCAGATAGTTTTATGACACACATCACTGGCATGTCTTTCAATTAAATTTCAGGGTTATTCAAAATTATGTTTTGTATTTTTAAATTTTTTGTTATACTTATGTTGATTATAACTGTTCAGAGCAAAACTTTCGACATGTGTGGACCCTATGATTTATCCTTGCAAAATGGTGCCCTTATAATTAAAAAAATCAAAGATACTGCTCGAGAGATCTATTTGTTACCTGTTCTGTGTTGCCAGATAGTTGTCCAAATACATCACAAATAGTTTGTATACAGCAGGACTAGATCACGTGTGATCTAGCATTGGGTCTAACTACTACCATAATTTTGAAGTATGGATGAGCATAAGCAATTTTTTGAGACATGCAACAATTCTAATGTGATACGAAGTGAATGCTACTGTAATTTATTGCATACATTCATAAGTGAAGGAATGCTAGGTTTCAGTCAATGGTCAGAGAAAATAAAGATAATAAGTTGATTTTTTATTTTCAGTTCAAGCTCACAGACTCCCTGAAATCTTTCCATGGACCCCTGCTCTACATCCAGGCTTCCACATGATTTTAAAATAGATTCTTGGGAAGCGGACTTGGCCCAATGGATAGGGCATCTGTCTACCACATGGGAGGTCTGCGGTTCAAACCCTGGGCCTCCTTGACCTGTGTGGAGCTGGCCCACATGCAGTGCTGATGTGCGCAAGGAGTGCCGTACCAGGCAGGGGTGCTCCCCCATGTAGGGGAGCCCCATGTGCAAGGAGTGCACCCCATAAAGAGAGCCACCCAGCACAAAAGAAAGTGCAGCCTGCCCAAGAATGCCACCACACACACGGAGAGCTGACACAGCAAGATGACACAACAGAAAGAAACACAGATTCCCGGTGCCACTGATAAGGATAGAAGCAGTCACAGAAGAATACACAGCGAATGGACACAGAGAGCAGACAACTGGGGGTGGGGGGTGGGGAGAGAAATAAATTAAAAATTAAAAATCTTCAAAAAATATATAATGAAATAGTTTCTTTCTCCCAGTTAATTATAAGCATCTTTAAGCCAGGGACTGTATGTTATTCCTCTTTGTACTTCTACAGCTGGTCATAAGTGCCTGGCATAGGATTAGGGTGATCATACGATTAATTGTCCAGACTGGACAATATCAAGTGCAGCATCAACACTGGACATTTCTGAAAGTGAAAGACAGTGACAATGAAAGAGGGTGCTCTTATACATATATTGTAGTAAAAGTGAGATATGCTTTCACCCTACGCTAATCAATCAATGGTTTTAATACTAACAGGAAATCTAATCACTTGGAGCATCAGCTTCATCATTCCTGAAATGGAAATGATATGTTCCTTTTTAACCTCACAATTTCCTATAAAATTCAAGTTCTGTACAATATGCTACAGGCAACTCGGTCATGAATGTTTGTGTCCTGGTGCCAAGAATAGGGTGTGGCACCAAGAGGTCCTCTGTAATTTTCCTGAAATGAGCTGAATTACAGGGATAGACTGTGCTCTCCTTGGTGAAATGTTTGCTCCATTCTTCCCTGCAGTTTTAACCTGTCTTGATCTTGCAATAGGACAGTGATCTATGGCAAAAGTATCTAGCTACTATTCCTTAAAGAAGAAAAGATCCAACTTTCCCATGTTCCTCTCCTACCTGTTTATGGTTTCACATTCATACGCCCACCCCTCCTTTGCCCAAATCTTGCCAATAGGTTCTAGTGATCATGAAAAATAAGAAAAGCAATTAACGTTGACAATTTTGCAGATGTCATTATTCCAACTTAGTGTGGCTCGTTAGTGTCACAGGCTGAATTGTTCTTTTGGAGGTAATTTGGGTTATTAAAAATACTATGATGGGAAAAGAATATGTATTACATTGCAGCTGGTGTTAGAGTCTACTTCCTATCTTGCCCCTCACCTCAACCCAGAAGGTCAAGTAGAAAACAACATTTAAACAACTTTGAAATCTTCAGTGTGTTATTATTTTCTATTCCTTGAGAGGCCCTGCTCCTCAAAAACAGAATTCTTTTAAAATACCTACTAATTTTCTCACTTATGATGTTTATTTAAAAATGTTTACATTTTAAATATTTTTCCTGTATTGGGTTAAATTAAAAATATTATTAAAGTGAATTTTGTGGAAGACAGTGCATTGGAAATCAAACAGATAGTAGAAGTGGTCAATAAAAAGGTAGAAAAAATCCAGATAGGACTTAGGGACCTGAATGATAATGCAAAATGCTCAAACATACATATTATAGGCATTCCAGAAGGAGAAGAGAAGGGAAAGGGGTCAGAAGGAGTGTTGCAGGAAATAATGAATGAAAACTTCCCAAATCTACTGAAAGAGACAGATGTACATATCCAAGAAGCACAGCGCACTCCACTGGTCATAAACCCCAACAGGCCCACCACAAGACATATACTTGTCAAATTATCCAATGCTCAAGACAAAGAAAAAATTCTAAAAGCAGCAAGAGAAAAGAAAACCATCACATACAAGGGAAACTCCGTAAGATTAAGTGCTGATTTCTCATCTGAAACGATGGAGGCAAGAAGGCAGTGGTATGATATAGTCAAGGTATTAAGGAAAAAAATTTCCAACCAAGAATACTCTATCCAGCTAAACTAGCATTTAAAAATGATGGAGAGTTCAAAATAGTCCCAGATAAACAGAAACTGAAAGAGTATATCAACAAGAAACCTCCCCTTCAAGAAATTCTTAAGGGAGTTCTGCAGGAAGAAAGGAAAAAACAGGACAGTCAGAGATGGAGGAGAGTGTAAAAGCAACAAGAAAGATGAAAATAGAAGGGGAAAATAAAATAATACAAACAAAATATAACAAACACAAATCCAACCAAAATATGGCTACCATAAATAACTCTCTAAACGTAATAACACTGAATGTCAATGGATTAAACTCACCTATCAAAAGATTCAGACTGGGACACTGGATAAGGAAATACGACCCATCTATATGCTGCCTACAAGAGACACATCTTAGACCCAGAGACTCATGGAGGTTGAAAGTGAATGGCTGGAAAACAATCATACAAGCAAACAACAACCAAAAAAAGGCAGGAGTAGCTATATTAATATCAGACAAAATAGACTTTAAATGCGAAACAATTGTGAGAGACAAAGAAGGATACTATATTTTAGTGAAAGGGACAATCTGTCAAGAAGATCGAACAATCATAAATATTTATGCTCCTAAAAGGGTGCCTCTAAAAATAAGAACAAGGCCTAGAGCAGCATTGTGCCTGGGAATTTCCTCCTGTCAGCCTTCATGTTACTCAAATGTGGCCAGTCTCGAAGCCAAACTCAGCATGTAAATGCAATGCTTTCCCCCCAGCATGGGACATGACACCCAGGGATGTGCCTCCCTGGCAACGAGGGACCACTATCAACTACCAACTGATGATGCAACTGGAAAATGACCTTATATGGAAGGTTCAATGCGGATCAGCAGAATATCCATGTCTACATAAAATACCATGACTTTAAAATGCTGTTTGACCTAAAGTAAGGGGGAAATGGAAAGGAGAAATGAGTTTATATGGCTACGAGTTTCTAAAAAAGAGTCTGGAGGCTGGCAGAAGGATTGCCCTCATGCACAACTGAGCAGAGTCAGAGAGACAGATAAAGCAGATACAACCCCCAGATATTGGTTCCTTTGAGGGCTAAAGAGACCTATGGGAGTTATGGTCATGGCCGATGGGGTTAACTACCAGGGCAGATGGCCCCTCTTTGGAAATGGTGTTTATGTGTGATGAATCTGGACTCAAATGGGATCTCCCTTCATAAGACTTTCATGCTAATGTGCTGGAGGTGCAGTTAATGTTGGGGTTTAAGATATATTTAGGCGATATGAATCTCTGGACTGACAATGTGATAGCCAGGTCCTGAGTCTCAACAGAACCAGCACCTACAATCTGATCTATTGGACTTACCACACTCAGCTAAGATGGAGTTGAAGAAGGACAACCACCACACCATGGAGCCTAGAGTGATTACAACTGAAAATGGGAGGATTGCATCCAGCATCCATGTGGAATCTGAGCCTCCTCTTGACATAGAGGTGCAATGGACACAACCAATCCAATGTCCACATAGAAGAGGTGGCATTGGATTGGGAAAAGTGGACATGGTGGACGATGGGTATGGGGAAAGGCAGGAAGAGATGAGAGGTGGAGGCATCTTTGGGACATGGAGCTGCCCTGGATGGTGCTTCAGAGGTAATCACCGGACATTGTAAATCCTCACAGGGCCCACTGGATGGAATGGAGGAGAGTATGGGCCATGATGTGAACCATTGTCTATGAGGTGCAGAGGTGCCCAAAGATGTACTTACCAAATCCAATGGATGTGTCATGATGATGGGAACGAGTGTTGTTGGGGGGGGAGAGGGGGGTGGGGGGGTGGGGTTGAATGGGACCTCACATATATATTTTTAATGTAATATTATTACAAAGTCAATAAAAAAAATGAAAGCAAAAAAAAAAAAATCAACAACAACAAAAAAAAACAGCCCATAAGAAAAACAGCCAAGGGACATGACTAAACAAATTAAAAATGGCAAACAATCATTTGAAAAAAAAAAAAAAAAGGGCGCCTCTAAATATTTGAGGCAAACGCTGGAAAAACTAAGTGAAAGAATAGATGCATCTACAATTATAGTGGGGGATTTTAATACACCACTATCAACTCTGGACAGAATATCTCAAAAGAGAATCACTAAAGAAACAAAACATTTGAACAGTATATTAGAAGAGCTGGATCTAATAGACATATATAGATCATTACACCCAAACACAGCAGGATATACATTTTTCTCAAGTGCACATGGAACATTCTCCAAGATAGACCATATGCTAGGCCACAAAGAAAGGCTTAATGAATTCAGAAAGATCGAAATCATACAAAACAATATCTCTGACCACAGTGGAGTCAAGCTGGAAATTTGCAAGGGACAGAGACCCAGACTTCACACAACAATTTGGAAATTAAACAGCACACTCTTAGAAAAACAGTGGATCAAAGAGGAAATCTCAAAAGAAATCAATGACTACCTTGAAACAAATGATAATTATAACACAACATACCAAAATTTATGGGATGCAGCAAAAGCAGTACTGAGAGGGAAATTTATAGCCATAAAATTCATATATCAAAAAAGAAGAAAGAGCAAAAATTGGAGAACTAACTGCACTTTTGATGGAATTAGAAAAACAACAACAAAGTAACCCAACAGGAAGAAGAAGGAAGGAAATAACAAAGATAAGAGCAGAACTAAATGAAATAGAAAATAAAAAAGCACTTGAAAAAATAAACAAGACCAAGAGCTGGTTTTTTGAGAAAATCAACAAAATTGACAAACCTTTAGCGAGACTAACAAAGAAAAAAAGAGAAAAGATGCAAATACAAAAAATAAGAAATGAGAAAGGTGATATCACCACTGACCCCACAGAAATAAAGACTATCATAAGAGGATACTTTGAAAAACTATATTCCAACAAAAATGACAATTTAGAGGAAATGGACAAATTCCTAGAAACACATAAGCAGCCCATACTGACGAAAGAAGAAATTGATGATCTTAACAAACCAATCACAAGCAAAGAGATAGAATCAGTCATTAAAAATCTCCCAACGAAGAAGAGCCCAGGGCCAGACGGCTTCACAGGTGAATTCTACAAAACATTCCGGAAAGAACTAACACCAGTCCTGTTGAAACTATTCCAAAAAATCGAAACAGAAGGGACACTGCCTAATTCCTTCTATGATGCCAACATTACCCTAGTACCAAAGCCAAACAAAGACACCACAAGAAAGGAAAACTACAGACCAATTTCTCTAATGAACCTAGACACAAAAATACTTAACAAAATACTTGCTAATCATATTCAACAACACATTAAGCGAATTATACACCATGACCAAGTGGGATTTATTCCAGGTATGCAAGGATGGTTCAACATAAGAAAATCAATCAATGTAATACACCATATAAACAGATTGATAGAAAAAAACCACATGATTATATCTATAGATGCAGAAAAGGCATTTGACAAAATACAGCACCCCTTCCTGATAAAAACACTCCAAAAGATCGGAATACAAGGAAACTTTTTGAACATGATAAAGAGTATATATGAAAAACCTAAAGCCAACATTGTTTACAATGGCAAAATCCTGAAATCCTTCCCTCTAAACTCAGGAACAAGACAAGGATGCCCATTGTCTCCGCTCCTATTTAACATTGTCTTGGAAGTACTTGCTCGAGCACTGAGACAAGAACCAGATATAAAAGGCATTCAAATTGGAAAGGAAGAAGTCAAAATTTCATTATTTGCAGATGACATGATCCTATATATAGAAAACCCTGAGAGATCTACAACAAAGCTCCTAGATCTCATAAATGAGTTTAGCAAAGTCGCAGGTTATAAGATCAATGCGCAAAAATCAGTAGCATTTCTGTACACCAATCATGAGCAAGATCAGGAGGAAATCAAGAAACAAATACCATTCACAATAGTAAATAAAAAAATCAAATACTTAGGAATAAATTTAACTAAAGAGGTAAAAAACTTATACATCGAGAACTATACAAGATTGTTCAAGGAAATCAAAGAAGACCTAAATAAATGGAAGAATATTCCCTGTTCATGGATAGGAAGACTGAATATTATTAAGATGTCTATCCTACCAAAACTGATCTACACATTCAATGCAATCCCAATAAAAATCAACACAGCCTTCTTTAAGGAACTAGAAAAACTAACTATGAAATTTATTTGGAATAGAAAGAGGCCCCGAATAGCCAAAGACATATTGAAAAAGAAAAGTGAAATTGGAGGAATCACACTTCCTGACTTCAAAACATACTACAAAGCTACAGTAGTGAAAACAGCATGGTACTGGCATAAGGAGAGACACACAGACCAATGGAATCGAATTGAAAGTTCAGATATAGAACCTCATGTATATAGCCATATAATATTCGATAAAGCCACCAAACCCTCTCAACTGGGAGAGAATGGCCTATTCAACAAATGGTGCCTGGAGAACTGGATAGCCATATGTAGAAGAATGAAAGAGGATTACCATCTCACACCTTATACAAAGATCAACTCAAGATGGATCAAAGACCTAAATGTAAGAGCGAAGACCATAAAGACCTTAGAAAGCAGTGTAGGGAAACATCTACAGGACCTTGTAATAGGAAATGGCTTCATGAATATCACACCAAAAGCACGAGCAGCAAAAGAACAAATAGATAAATGGGACTACCTCAAAATTAAAGCCTTCTGCACCTCAAAGGAGTTTGTCAAGAAAGTAAAAAGGGAACCAACACAATGGGAGAAAATATTTGGCAACCATATATCTGATAAGAGACTTATAACTTGCATATATAAAGAACTCATATATCTTGAAAACAAAAAGATAAACAACCCATTTAAAAAATGGGAAAAAGATTTAAACAGACACTTCTCCAAAGAAGAAATACAAATGGCTAAAAAGCACATGAAAAAATGCTCCAAATCTCTAGCTATCAGGGAAATGCAAATCAAAACTACAATGAGATACCATCTTACTCCCATAAGATTGGCAGCCATGAAAAAAACAGTAGAATACAAATGCTGGAGAGGATGTGAAGAAAGGGGAACACTCATCCATTGCTGGTGGGAATGCAGAAGGATCCAACCATTCTGGAGGACAGTTTGGCGGTTTCTCAAAAAATTATCCATAGATTTGCCATATGACCCAGCAATACCACTGCTGGGTATATACCCATCAGATCTGAAAACAAGGACACAAACTGATATATGTACACCAATGTTCATAGCAGCATTATTCACTATCGCCAAAAGTTGGAATCAATCCAAATGTCCATCAACAGATGAGTGGATCAATAAAATGTGGTATATACACACAATGGAATACTACTCAGCTGTAAGAACCAATACACTACAATCGCACGTGATAACATGGATGAACCTTGAGAATCTTATGTTGAGTGAAGCAACCCAGGCATTGAAGGACAAATATTATATGACCTCAATGATATGAAATAAGTTAACTGCCTCAGAGAGCTAGAGTCTGGAAAAGTGGCTTACAGGAAATCGGGGGGTGGAGGAAGGATGTGAGTTAATGTCTGCAGGGGTGGAATCTGTGATGAGCTGGAGGTAAGTATGAGCACAAAGAAGGGAAAAAATGGGGGCAAGGGGTTACCTTCGGATGGGGTTTTCTGGGTTTGAGGGGGGCTGGGGATGGGAAGAGGGGTAATATTGTCCAAGAAATAGGTGGGAGGGTGGGGCAACATACGAACATGGGAGAGTGTCAGAAGTTCATTGAGAACTAAATGTTGAGTAAAACGTATCAAAGTATAAGTAGGAGAGTTACCTGGTTAGGACGCTCAGGGGGTATGGTCTGATGCGGGACAGACTCCGGAGGGAATAGCTGAAGGCTCATTTTGCCAAGGTGGGTTCTACCATTGGGTGGGGTGGACCCATATCCTGGGGAAGACTAATGCCGTCGAATAGAGAGAACTGTATCTCTCATGAGAAAGGACGGCTCCCAGGGCATTAGATTGGCAGGCGTTGTGGGCCCTAAGGGGAGGGGAAAATGGATGTGGAATGGATGGAACAAAGGTAAATAAGGGGGCAAAAGAGGAGTTATGTGAGAGTACACGAGGATGAATATAAAACAGCTAATATTACACCAAAAGCATATAGGGAATGACAGACTAATAATGAAAACCATAAGACAAAACATAGGATAACTAAAAAATTTAGAAAACTGTACAACCTAAAGTATGGACCACATAGTAAGCACAAATGTCACCTTGTTTGAAAACTATAGTTTTGGAATCTGTACATCAGTTTCAGGAAATATGATATGAATAAGTTAAAAGATTATTGCTGTGGAAGGGAAAAGGTTTTATGGGGGATCTGGGGAAATACTGTATATTGTATATATGAATTTCGGTGATCTAAGACTCTTCTGAAGCTGACATTATGTTGGGATTCACTTTATGGGAAGTTTTGGATCACAGGGTGGTTCAACAATGGCAGCGGAGGAATATTGATATGGGATGTTATTGACAGGATATATATGGTTGACAGGGAGTTATACAGGGCATATGCCCAGGGTATATGGTAATGTCTATATATACTCATAGTGGAAACAAAAACAACAGCTGGGGGGTACTGGGCTCCATTCTCTTTTGAACAAACTCCAGTCAGTCTCTCTTGTTGAGGTCTAAATGGCATTCAAGTTTTACTGTGCATACAATTGTGACTTCTTTCTTACAGGCAATAGTTAATTACCTTATCTCTATCAATTTCTGAACTCCCTACTGTTTCCAATATCCTGTGCTTCCCCTTCAAGGTTCACTCTTATTTTTGCTAAAATACGTTCATTATTGTGCTTTCATTGAGGGTCTGGGAGAATGGTAAAATCTCCTATGCTTTGTAGGTATGAAAATCTTTATTTGGCCTCTTTTTAAAGATTATATATATTTATTCACTTACTAGGCACTATAATTACATAGTTCAAGGTGTGAGAAGTATATGCAGTTAAAAATCTCCCTCCTGTTCCCTTTTCCCCAGCCACATAGCTTCCCTCCCAGGAAGAAACTAATGATATAATGTTCTTGTGTTTTCTTCCAGAGCTATTTGTATACATACAAACATATATATATATATGTGTTATATATAGTTAGAGATTTGCAATAATTACCAAGCTGTACCTCAGTTTCCCCTGATATGCACCGGGGAAAGGTTAACCCCATCTGCCATAAGCCTACATGTCCAAGGGCATGGCTCTTCCCCACAGGTTAAATAAAGAAACCACATAGAGACAGGAGTAAAGGGAAATGGAAACCTTCCCTACCTACATATCAGAGGGAGATAAAATTCCTACAGAACAAAGAAACATCAGTTCCTGCAGCATTCCAAGAAACCATAACTCCCTAAACCACTATCTTCTAGTCACTATCAGGGAAAGTTTTCACCTCTAGGTCTTCCTATTGGTCCGTGCACCTCACTCAGACCCTCAACCCCCTCCCACCAACTACCATTCCCTGCCTAGGAAAGTTCTGTATAAATTCAAGTCCCCCCCTTCCAGGAGTGCACTGAAGCCTCTCCAGGAGTGCACTGAAGTCTGTTCTTCAGATCCCCTCCACTGGGAGAGCTTCTCAATAAATCTTTCTTTGTCTATAGTCAATCAGTCTCCATGTCCCAGTAAGTGCTGTATTTTCTCCAACATATGGTGCCAAAACCCTGGGACTGAGATCATGTTAAAACTTATTAACTAGGGAGGAATCTCCCCTCTGCCATGGCTGAACACACATCCAACACCAGACATTAAATCTCAGCTGGGTGAGTTAAGGATTTCTCCACTGGAGGATCCTGCTGTGTCTCTCTCCTTTTCCGTTGTCCAGGACAACCCAGTGGGAAAACCTAGCGCTAGGTCAGGGTCCTCACCATTCCCCGAGGGTCATGGTGGGTGGTATGCCTGCGTCCTCATGGGAAGAAACCCCTTGGCTCCAGAGATGTCTGGCTCCAAGAGCAGTTTCCCATTTCCTTGGAGGTATCTGACTGATTCCGGGACACCTGTCTCACTCAGGATTTCCCCTGTTCTAGAGGTCCTTAGTCTCACCCCAGCCCCTAAAATGGGGAATTCAATATCGGCTCCCCCAAAATCCACACCGCTAGGCTGTATCCTTCATAACCTTAAAAGTCTGTACCCAGAAGGAAATATCAGACCTAAAAAACTCATTTTCTGTTCAACCTCTGTGTGGCCTCAATACAAAGTAGACAATGAAAGTCAATGGCTGGAAAATGGCACTTTTGATTTCCAAGTTCTCCAAGACTTAGAGAACTTTATCCAGTGCCTTGGCAGATGGCCAGAGATCCCTTACATTCAGGTATTTTTCTCTCTTCGAAATTTTCTCTCCCTCTGCCAATCCTGTTCTTCCTACCAAATTCTTCTTTTACACCAGAAACTTCCTAAAAAATCTCCCTCCTCCTTACTTCCATCCCCTAAAACTTCTGAAAACTCCAACTTTGATCTCTCAGATCATGCTCCTCCTGTGCCTCCTCCCTATAATCCTCCGGTGTTATCCCCAAACTCACCCTCCATCCCTTCTTCCTCCCCCTCTTCATCACTGCTGCCCTCTAACCCTCCTTTCTCTCCTCCTCATACTCCCTATCTCCTCTTTTAACTCACAAAGCTACTGCATCTATCTCCTCTACTCATCTTCAAACCCTTCATGCAACTCTTCTACAAAATCCTGGTGTCTTCTTACACCATTGTCCTCCTCTCAATCCTGCCACCCTCCTCCCCATTAATCCCAACCCATCCCCGGAAACACTGAACACAGATTACACTCATAATTGTGGTGATGTGCTTAATCTCCTCACTAAACCCCTTCCCAATATTTCAGATATTCCTCTTCCTAATCCTGCTCACACGTGGTTTATTGATGGCAGCGCAACTAAACAATTCCACCTAGGCTCGAATCGCTATTGTTACCTTAACTGACACCATTGAGTTGAGTCCCCTCCCATCTGGCACAACCTCACAACAAGCTGAGCTTATAGCCCTCACCAGAACACTAGTCAGAGGCAAAGGGCAAGCCCTAAACATCTACATTGATTCCAAATATTCATACCACATCCTACACTCATAACGCCTCCATCTGGTGGGAGAGAGGGTTCCTAACTTCTAACAGATCCTCCATTGTAAATAAAGATCTCATCCTACAGTTACTCAACCTGGCATCACTTCCAACTCAAGCTGCTATAATTCACTGCAAAAGGCACCAAAAATCAAATTCCCCATATCTTTTGGCAATAATCGAGCCGATGTTAAAGCCAAAGCACAGGCTACCAAACCCTACTTAAGTGCACACACCACTATCACACCCATTCTCCTAGCACTCCCATATCCTGTTCCCCCTTATACACCTGAAAAAGCCTCAAAGCTTCCGCTTATTGGAGCAAAACAAATTAAAGGATGGTTTATAAAAAAACATTTCTTAGGAAACCCAGAATTTGGATATCATGCCCATAACAATCCAATCTTAAAAAAACCTGGTATAGGACACACTATCTTCCACAGCCTATTTTGGTTTGCAGGAATCCCACTATTAGAACGATGAATTTTAAACATAACTTTCCAACTACAGCTATTCTGGAATGCAACCATACAGGCCATAAACAGTCAACAGTTAAAAATAAATAGTCCAGCTTCAGTTGTCATGCAAAATAGAAGAGCATTGATGTTCTCACAGCAGCCATGGTAGGCACCTGTGTAATCATAAATGAAACTTGTTTTTACATTAACAGAACTGGTCAGGAAAAAAAAAAATCTTAAAGTCCTGAAAGAAAACAAAGAAATCATTCAGAAAGCCCGAGATAATAACTATGGAACTCAGTCATGGCTATCCTCATTCCTTCCTTATTTTTCTTCACCCTTAAAATCAATCCTTTTACCCATTATAACACCATTATTAATAGCATTGCTGCTGCTTCTTTTTGGTCCTTGTGTCTTACAGCTCTTGTCCAATTCATACACCAAATCATACAGTCAATAACCCAGGAATAAGTAAATGGCATCTTTCTGCTACGTGAACAACAATATCAACCCCTGCGGGACCTGAAACCACGGCCCACTGTACAGGATGGAAGGGAACTTCTTTTCTCCACCCCTTGACAGCAGGAAGGAGCCAGACAGAGCCGATGCCCCAAATCCCCTCACCCTCCCATCCTGCCCAGTACCTTATACTCCAATACCCAGGTCCCCCTATATATATATAAACAAAGAGTTAGGAATGTTAGAGGTTTGTAATAATTAAAAAGCTGTACGTCAGTTTCCCCTGATATGCATTGAGGAAAGGCTGACCCCATCCCCCATAAGCCTACATGTCCAAGGGCATGGCGCTTCCCCACAGGTTAAAGAAACCACATAGAAACAGGAGTAAAGGGAATGGAAACCTTCCTTACCTACATATCAGAGCGAGATAAAATCCCTACAGAACAAAGAAACATCTGCAACTGCAGCATTCCAAGAAACCAAAACTCCCTAACCTACTATCTTCTAGTCAGTATCAGGAAAAGGTCCACCTCTAGGGCTTCCTAATGGTCCCTGCACTTCACTCAGACCCTCAACCCCTTCCACTATCATTCCCCCACCTAGGAAAGTTCTGTATAAACCCAAATTCCCCCATTCCAGGGGTGGGTCTGTTCTTCAGACCCCCTCCGTTGGGAGAGCTTCTCAATAAATCTTCCTTTGTCTATAGTCATTGCAGTTTCTGTGTCCCAGTAAGCACCGTATTTTCTCCAATATATATATTATTCCTCTTTCTCCTCTTTTTTAAAACCAATCCAGTAGCAAACTCTACACACTGCCTCTTGCTTTTTTCACTTAATAATATATCTTGGTGTTAGCTTCATTCATGCAAAGAGACTGTTGCTCACTCCTTTTGATAGGTATATATAACTCCATTGTAAAAATGTACTACAATTTATTTAGGCAATCTCCTACTAAAGAAAATTTAAACTTTTCCAATCTCCTTTTATTCTGAATAATGCTTTGATGAATAACCTTGAACATGTCATTTTCTACGCATGCCAGTAAATCTATAGCTAGACTTGCTAGAGGTATAATTGCTGGGACTATGGTGTGCATTTATAACTTAAATACTGTGAGACTGCCCGCCCTTCAAAAAGACTGTACTGATGTATATACTTCAACTAGCCATGCAAGAGTGCCCATTCCTTTCTCCTGACACTGTGTTGACAAGTTTTTTTTTTTAATATGACAATTTGACAATTGAAAAATAGTATCTCAATACACTTTCAATTTGTACTTCTCTTGAAATCAATGATATTTTTTAAGCTAAAAGAGCACCTACATATGTTTCTGGGAATTGTCTCAATTTCCTTTTGCCCATTTCTGTTTGAGCTCTTCCATCATTTTCTTATTAATATTTAAGCTCTTTATGTATCAAGGAAATGCATCATTTATCAGTACTAGGAGCTGCAATATTTTTTTCACTTTATTATTTGTCTTTTGACTTTGCTAAATTTGTTTTTGATCATGTACACACTTCAACTTTATTAGGTGCACTTAGCGATTTTGTCTTTTGTGACCCTAGATTGTGCATAAAATTCTATAGAGGAAAATTTCTCACTTTACGATTGAAAGTTTTGAGATTTGGATATCAGATCCATTTGGAATTTGGCCAGAGGTGCTTGAGGAAACATGTGACTCCACCCAATTTACCTTTTCCTAGATAGTTAGCCAGTTGTCTCCAACATATTTATTACATAGCTCACAACTCACTGATCTGTGGCCCTTGCTCTTCCTCACTGATTCCTCCTCCCTTACTCTTGAAATCAGCTTGACTGTTTATAAAAATTCCAATAGAACTTGCTGTTATGATGGAAACGTTCTTATCTTTGCGTCCAACTCAAACCTCATGTGGCTATTGAGCACTTGAAATATAGCTAGTGTGATTGGAGTACTGAATTTTAAAGTTTTGATATTTTCATTTAAAGTTATACAGTCATATGTGGATGAACCTTATTAGACAGTACAGTTCTAGAGCAAGTTAATTTTTCTCAGTATGTTGGAAGACACCTATGATAAATCTAGTCTAAGAAGGACTATTTCTTCTAGAAAATTCTCAAATCTCAAACATTCCTTCATTTTCTATACATAGACAGCTCTTTCTATCTCTGTTGGGTTCTGATTGAACATTCCTTAGTACTACCTTCAATTCACAAACTTTTGTAAATGAGTTCAGCCTACAGTTGCCCATTTTTAAGTTTTGGTATTTTTATTTTCAAGGTAGAGATGATTCTTTCCTACAACTACTGGTTCTTTATTTCATTTTTATTTCAAAATTCTTTTTTAATAGACACTATGCTAGTATGGATCCCCTAGATAACTCTCAATGTATTTTATTTTATTTTTTTATTTTCTTGGTTTTTTAAAAAATATTTATTTTTTCTTCCCCTCCCCCACCCTGCTGTTTTTGCTGTCTGTGTCCATTCGCTCTGTGATCTTCTGTATCTATTCCTTTTTTTTTTTTTTTGGCTTCTTTTCTCATCTTTCTCCTCTAGGGTTCACCAGGATTTGATCCTGGGGACCTCTGATGTGGAGAGAGGTTCCCTGACAATTCTGCCACCTCCGTTCTTGGTCTCTGCTGTACTTCACCTTGACTCTTCCCTTCGTCTCTCTTTTGTTGTGTCATTATCTTGCTACATGACTCACTCGTGCAGGAACTGGCTCACTGCGCAGGCACTCAGCTTACCACATGGGCACTGGCTCTCCATGTGGGCACTCACATGGGTACTGGGCTCACCAGGAGGGCACTTGTGTGTGCGCCTGACTCTCCGCATAGGCACTTGGTTTTCCACGCGGGTACTGGCTCACCATGCAGAGATGCTTTCTCTTCTTCTTTTTCACTAGGAGGTCCCAGGGATTGAACCCAGGTCTTCCCATATGGTAGGAGGAGGCCTTATCACTTGAGCCACATCAGCTTCCCTTAAAACATGTTTTGAAGTGAGATCAAGCCAGAGTATATTCTAAAATAGTCTTGTTCAACTTCTGGATTAACTCCTTGCACTTTGTCAGCATTCATTCATGGGCTCATATTCATGTAACACATCTTAAGGCATTGAGTCTGGATGTGTAGACTTGTGGGTTTTTCTTAACTTTCCCAACTTGCTGAAAATCTCATTCCTTGCTCTAGGCCTCCAGCTTATCATAGATTTCACCCATGTAGGTGTCAGCTTACTCCTTCCTCTACCTTCCATTTTCCTTTAAGCCTATCATGCAGTCTCTAGCTCTCTGAGGCACCTTGGTTTATTTATATCATATCATTGAGGTCATGTAGTATTTGTCCTTCAATGCCTGGGTTGCTTCACTCAACATAAGGTTCTCAAGATTCATCCATGTTATCACATGTGTTTGTAGTGTATTTGTTCTTAAAGCTGAATAGCATTCCATTGTATCTCAATGTATTTTAAATAGGCCTTTCCTTGGAAAATAGAGCTCTACTCAACCACTTGACCCAGAAAGTCATCCAGGGTCTATCGTTCTTTTACCTGCAATTCAGCAGCAAATGTTGATGTCAATTTTAACTCTGAAATACATCTTAGAGAATGTACCGCCATCTCTGTTGCCACCAATCTAGTCTGTTCCACAAATCATCCCTCACCTGGACTCCTGCAACATCTCCCTAACAGGTCACCCTACGTAGATCCCCTCCCCTGCCCATCCATTCTTATAGCAGCCAATTTTTTTTTTAAACAAATCACGTCACACCACTCTCACACCTTGAAAAAGCCCTAATGCCTTCTGAGAGCACTTAGAGTAAGATCCTTACCTTGGCCCAGTGTGGTATGACCTCTACTGAATCCTCCCTTATCCCATTCTCTAACCTAAAGGTCTCCACACATGCTATTCCTTCTCTCTAGAAAGCTCTCTTCACCAGGCTCCTACTGATCCTTTAGGTTCCAGGATTTGTGACTTCTTGGTGATCTCAGTAAACAAGACTTTTATGACACTTGCAACACCTTCACTAGTTCATCTCAGCACTATTTCCTTCTTAACAGATACTCAGCAGATATCTGCATCCCTTCCATGTCCTGGACAGTATGAAATTTTCATATTTTTCAGTTACTTGTTCACATATTTTATTGTATCCCTAGCTAAAGGGTGAAGTCCATGATGGTCAGGTGTTTCTGCTTCACTGCTCTCTAATCAGCACTGTGCAGTGCCCAGCAGACAGTGGGCACCCAATATAGTTATTGAAAACATCAATGATGGGGCCATTATTCCCTGTAGAGCTACCCTAGCACTTTTGTAGATCATATCTCCACTTATCCCTAGTGCTTTTATAGCTCTAATTCAACTTAAAACTTATAAACCCATGACTTAAAGCATCACATTGGGAAGGTGAAAATGGTTTAATGGTTATGAGATTAAGTGTAAGTTCTAGAATCACATCTGCTTTCAAATTTCAGTTCATTCTACTAACTGTAATTAGCCTTGGCACCTAAGCCTCCATTTCCTCATCTGTAGAATAAAATTATCTAATTTAGAGGATTATTTTGGAGATTTAATGAAATAATATATGTGAGGCACTTGGCATAGTACCTAACCATAGAATGCACTTTAATATCAGTAATGGTAGCAAAGAAGAGGTATCATGAGTGGAATAAAATTCTGGGAGAAATTTACCACTGCAACTTATTTGAAGCTGGTGCAAAATGGCAGTCCTCAACGTTTGACTTGAATATATGCTTCATTTAATTCTTTCCTCAGGCCTTGGATAGGCTCAAAATGAAATTTATGATGTTCATTCATGAGATAATCAACTTTTATGAGTTGCCTTCTCTGTGCCAACCACTATGAAAGGAACTTGGTATACTATCATGTAGCCCCAGCCTTCAGACACCTAACATTCTAAAGTGACAGACAGAAAATAAATAATGTGATATTTGCAGATTATGCAAAAAGTTATGGAGGAAATAATTAAGGTAACAGTATATAATTAGGTAGGCAGAGAAAAAGATCACATAAATGGAAAGAGAAACTTAGTATTATAAAGGTGGCGATGCTTCCCAAATTTACTTAGAGAGTAAATGTAATTCCAATTAAATTCCCTAGAGGATATGTAGCATGCTTATGGACACACACATATGTCATAATAGAATGAAAACAAGGACTGAGATATACAGCTCTTTTATTCTATATATCCTTCTGCACATTATTTTTTTCACTTGATTTGTCATTAATGATGGTACACATAGAACTAATTAATTGCTTTAAAGCAGCCTAGAGTATTCTATTAAATGAACATGTTACACTTAACTTATCTATTTCCTTAATAATAGTCATAGAGATAATTAAAGCAGATTTTGGCAAAACCAGTTCTGGATTTTCCAACATATTATCTTAAAAAATAATAATAACAAACTTTTAAAAAGTTAAAGTAAACATAGTCATTGAAATAACTATATAATACATAAAAAATATTTAAGGAAAAGTGTAAAAATTTCTCACAATTCCATCAATAAGACAGCCACTACTAACATTGAGGAAATGACTGCAATCAAATTACTCATATGGTTTAAATACATTTTTCTCTCTTTTAATCAAGGGTATTTGCTATATGCACATACATTCTTTAATAGCATGATTTTAATGGTTGAATAACATTCTATCTTATCAGTGTAACATCAATTTAGCCAACTTCAACTGTTAAATATTTGTACTCTAACTTTAGCTATTAGAAGTAACCAGATGTCAGCTAATGTCCTCCTTCCTCTTGGAGATTGAAAGAAATGACTCAGACTCTCAGTAACATGACCTGTGGCAGTTCAAAGGCCTCCTGCCATTTTTACAAATCCTGAGGTGATAGTTTTTCATCAGGTATTCTGCCCCTGGCTCCTGTGTCTTTGCATGCAATTTCTCTTTTATTCCTTGTCAGTCCAAATGCAAAACTCAAGCCTTCTTTTTCTACAAATAATCCAATTACCACAAGCACTTCAAGAGTTGAGTATTTTAGTGGCAATTTGAGGGGAAAGAGAGGGGTCAGATCATGCTCTGCACAGATCTTTGCCGTTTGGTAGCCTTCCCTCCCACCCCATCTGTATCTTATGCACGGTCATTTTACCCTCCTAAGAAATCTTGGGGACCCTAATGTCCATGCCCTCAGCAAGCCAAACAGGTTTTCCTCTTGGCAGCAGTTATCCCTACAGCAGTAAAGAAAACCAAATTTTCTAGGAGAAAGAATCAGATTCAGGATATGCTCATGGATTATATGTCGGTTCTGAGTGAAGGAGAGCAAAAAGGGATGACCAATGCTTTGGACTTAAGAAACTGGGAGGAGGAAGATGTCCAGTAGACCTCCTTCTCAGCAGAGGTGACAGGCAGCAGATGTTCATGCAGTGCTTTATGAGCTATATCAAAGCAAGGATCTGAGTTGCGGAATAAGTCCAGGTCGGAGAACTAAATCTGGGATTCATAAGTATCTCTATATATGGAAACAGAAGCCCTGAGACTGGATAAATTTCCTTAGGAAGTGGGTATAAATAAGGGAAGAAATGAGTTCTGGGGTACTCTACTATTCACAGGTTATACATATGAATCATTTCAGTATGCAGAAGGGAATGATTGGGTCAAAGGGCATAAAAATGTAATATTTTAAATCATACAATAAAACTTCCCTTCAGAAGGGTTGTAATAGGTGATATTTCCACCAGCAATTTATAAGTACATATTTTCCTGAATTCTCAATTACAAGGTAGAAGACATACTTTAGAAAAACTCCTTTGCCAACTTGGTGGGAGAAAAGTATGATTGTCTTTATCTGTGCATTTTAAATTATTATTAGGGAGGTTTTCTTCCTTATTCATCTTGTATAAGGTACAGCAATTTTCACACACAATTGCTTACTCTACTCCATTCAACAATATGACTACAATTATCTTAAAATGAAATATTTTAAGTTAATTATGCTCAAGGAAAAAATTTCTGCATGACAATGAGCTACTACAGGGAGAATCAGTATCAGGAGATGGCTCTGAATTGGAGAGAGTTGACAACACATAACAGATCCCGTGTCTTGGCAAGTTTTCTTCTACCTTGTTTTATATTATTTCAAGAAATCAGATTGAAGGAAATACATGGATATAAATTAGAGCAGTTTCTTTTGCCATTTTTATGAGCTAATCAGCACAAAAATCTCCAAAGAAATGTGCCAAGAGCTGCCCCCAGGGGCCTGAGGCCAGGTTCCTAGCCTCTGTGGTTGGCAATGGCTGGGGGGTGTCTCCTCACAGAGACAAGTTGCTTGTGTCCAGAGGAGGCTGGAGGAGCCTGCAGTCCTGCTGGTTGCTCTGCCTCCTCAAGGAACTACTCATCAAAACATTTTCAGTCTAGAAGGATAATTGCTTGTATTTTCATAGTTCACCAAATTTCAGTATCCATTATCTCAGTATGTACACACAAACAAAACAAGGCCAAAAAGAACCTCACAGTCCCCATGATCAATTCTCTTTATCCAGCTTTCAACTATAATTTCATTACATCCTTTTATGCACAATAAAAAGTTTCCCTACCTTGTATTTGTTGATTGAAAGTGCTCTGCCTTGAAAAAAATCTGCCAAATAGGATGTTTCCAAGGCACTCTTTATTTGAATGGTAAACAATTCATCTATTAACCATATCCAGAATTTTATCCTCTCACAAATTCTTTTCCCACCTTTAGTATCCAACTTTCTCTATCAGCTTGAGCACATTGTCAGCATACATACATCTGTATAGCAGAGCTAGCTTTCAAAGGCACTTTCTTTTCCATGACAATATTTCCTAAATGCAAAAATATTCTAACATTTAAAATGTCTATTTTTTAAGTAACAAAATTTAAGTTATTTTTGCTACTCTACTGAACATTAATGAGAAAGTAGGATGCAAAGTTCAGGGCTAGATATAAAGGAATAGATTAGTACTGAGCCTTGATACAGGCTACCATTTCCTTTCTTATGACTTTCACACTGTTTTATACCCATGAACAGTTAACTACCTAATCATATTTTGGGAAAATACTCACATATTAGAGCCTTCTACTACTGATAATATGGCTGAAGAGAATATGAAAAATGTCCTCAGAAAATACCTAAAAGTGCCACAAATAAAATATTCAAATATTCTTTAAATACATAGTTCAGCTCTCAAACCTTTAAGAGTAATCCCACAGGATGGAGGAATAGAATATGGATTAGAGTGGACTTACTGATATTCTATCCATAAACTATTGTGAGTAGTAATCAAAGAAAATGTGGTATTGGTGTGGAGGAAGTGGCCATGGTGGCTGCTGGGAGTAGGGAGTGGGAGGAAGAGATGCGATGTTGGGACGTTTTCGGGACTTGGAGTTGTCCTGGATGGTGCTGTGGGGACAGTTACTGGACATTGTATGTTCTCCCATGGCCCACTGGGTGGACTATGGGAGAGTGTGGGCTATGATGTGGACCATTGACCATGAGGTACAGCGGTTCTCAGAGAGGTATTCAAGTACAACGAATGTCTCATGATGATGGAAGAGGTTGTTGCTATGGGGGGAGGAGTGGAGTGAGGGGGGTGAGGGGTATATGGGGACCTCGTATTTTTTTAATGTAACATTAAAAAAATAAAGACAAAAAAAAAAGAGTAATCCCGGAGGGCCAAAAATGAAGAAATAAATCTTGAGAGTAAGCATAAAAACTAAAACTATCACATGCAATAGCACAGATGATGTTAATTCTCCCAAAACTAATACATAAATATGATACAAATGAAAGTGAATTTAAGAGTTAAGAGGATTTTTTAAATCTCTTTTAAGGAGTTTAAAGTAAGCTTCAGATTACATAAATGTTAAATGAAAAATATAAAGGATTCCCATATGCTCCACTCCCACCCCCTTCCACGCTTGCCCCCATTAACATCTTTCATTAGTGTGGTACATTTGTTACAATTGATGAACACATATTTAAGTATTGCTATTGACCATGGTCAATACTTTATATTTTACATTTTGCACAACACAATTTTATACTTTTTGACAAAATGTATGAGGGCCTGTATCCATCATTGCAATGTCATGCAGGATAATTTCAATGTCCCAAAAAAATGCCTCATGTTACACCTCTTCTTCCCTTTCTCTTCTCAGAACCCCCGGGGGCCACTGCCTTTATATCAATGATACAAGTTCTTCCATTACTAGAATAATAATAAGTCTACTTTAGTCCTTATTTGCATTTCCCACATGTTTGTTCATTTGGCAATCTTGAGGATTTGGAATGGTGATGCCCACTCTGTTTCTGATCAAGAGGGGGCTTAGATCCCATAGGACAGATGGCTGGAACTCTCTTGCCTATAGTTGTAGATACAGTCTGAATTTGGAGATGGGTGTTGTCCATCATCATCTTTTGTTAGTTGTCCTGGGTGAATCTAATGAACTGGACAGTAGGGGTTGCAACTCTTACTGAGATTCAAAGTTTAATCAGCATATGAACAGACCAAAGATTTAAGTCTCTGGGACATCAATTTAATGAGTACAGTGCTAATTATAAGTTCAAATAAGAAAAGCAGAAGAGCCATATGTAGGGAAATTATAAATGAATCTAATTCTGGTACATTGAAAAACATATATTCTAAAGAAAACCCACTGACAGGGCGCCAAATTCCCAAGATTGTCTGCCCTTCTTATAGTATTTTGATGTCTCCAGAGCCTCAGGAGGTCTGTTGCTTGAGGCACTGTTTACTGTGGCAGTTAATGAGATTCTGCTGAGATGTGCATAAGCATAGGTGCTGGAATGACCTCCCTGACTCACTTTGAAATCTCTTAGCCATAAAAACTCATTTGTATTCTCCACATCAATGCTACAGTTTCTTCCATTAGTTGCTGAGGACAGGGAGAGGGAAGAAGAGATGTAATGTGAGAATATTTTTGAGACTTGGAGTTGTCCTAAATGATATTGCAGGGACAGATGATGGACATTATATATCCTGCCATAACCCACTGAATGTACTGGGGGAGAGTGTAAACTACAATGTAAACTATAAGCCATGGGGTGCAGCAGTGCTCCCAAATGTATTCACCAAATGCAATGAATGAGCCACAATGATGAAAGAGGTTGTTGATGTGGGAGGAGTGTGTGGGGGGTGGGGGGTGGGGTATATGGAACCCTCTTATATTTTTTAATGTAACACTTATTGTGATCTATGTATCTTCAAAAAAACACAATAAAATATTACAAACAATATTTTTTTAGAACTTATTTGTATTTAATATTTCCCCCTTTTGGTCAAGGTCTTTATCCAAATGCTTTCCTAGTTGGCACTTGGTAATAATCCCTCAGTGCTAGGGAGGCTTATCCCTGGGAGTCATGTCCCATGCCAGGAGGAAGGTAGTAAGTTTATAGGCTGAGTTTGGTTTAGAGAAAGACCATATTTGAGCAACAAGGAGGCTTTCCAGAGGTAACTCTTAGGAAATATATAATACTAGGCTAACTTTCAATTTCTCAAGAAAAGGTTCACAAGTACAACCATCAATATCAAGGGTCTGGCATAATGGCCTGTCCTCCTTTGCTAGGCACTGACCATGTACCTGGGGGATTCTTAAAACATTCCATTAGAGAATGCAGCAGGACTCCCAGGCTGGGAATTCAATATTCTTTTGGTTATTATATGGGTTGCCACCACCATGGGTTCACATCCCATACCATGTGAACATATTCACATGACATAAAGGCATGCCCCAGGTACACCTCTGCCTACACATTCTGCCATGACTGGTACCCCACACCATTGGCCCTCCCCTGCCACAGTTGTGACCCTACTGCAATCCAAAATCTCCCCCAAAACAAAGCAAAAATAATATTAATAACAAGTAAAATACAGAAATAAAAAATTTTTAAACTAAAAAATTTTTTCATTGCTACTTTTATCACTGTAAGATCTGTTATCTTGTATGTACAATGACAATTTCTTCCTTATGTTCTCCCACGGTCTTTTTTCACTTGACTCTTGAAGAAGCAATTGATTTCAGAAAAGTCACATCGAAATATAGGGCATTCCCATACACCCAAACCCCTCCCCCTCTCTCACTCTACCCTAGTAATAACATTTTACGTGTGCATGGTACTTTTGTTACAACTAATGTACAAGTATTGAAGCATTGCTACTAATCATGGTAAATGGTTTACATTATGGTTTACGTTTTGCACCATATGTAGATAGGTTTTGATAAAATTTAAAATGGCCAGTATCCATCATTTCAAGACCATTCCATTGCCCTAAGTTCTATCTATTCTATTCTTCACTCACTGTCCCCTCATAATCCATGGTAACCACTAACTTCCAATTTTTTAAGAATCAGGTTCATAGTTACATGTAATAATATTGAGGGCTTGACATAGAGGTCTGATTTCTTTTATTAGGCAATGCCTATGTTCTTGAGAGACTCTTGCTCACCTAACTGAGAAGACAGCATAGTGAGATAACACTATGCCAAGATGAACATTTTCATATTCCATAGAAGCATGCCCCAGGTATGCCATTTCCCCATCCCTGACACCTTTCCATATTTGCCAAAAGAACATTCTCACCATTGTAGTTTTAACCACAGATCTACAAATCCACAGAGCTCACCTTTCCTTCCTTCATCCCTCCCCCTAGTTCCATAAATAATCCAACCCAACCACCCCACCCTTCCCCTCCCATTCCAGCACCATCAAACCAGGCACATCACTTCACAGCTATCACCCCAATCCATTGCTCACCCTCACCCTTCCACCTTATCATAGATTTTGCCCATACTGAGCATTAGCTCACCACCCTCTACCCCCTTTCTGTCTCCTGATACCCTATCTTCTAAACTCTAGCTCCGTGAGTCTGCTCAATTGGCTTAAGTCATATCAGTGAGGTCATGTAATATTTGTCCTTCAGTGACTGATTGACTTCACTCCACATAAGGTCTTCAAAATTCACCCACGTGTTAACACTGCATTCCTTCTAAAAGCTGAGTAATATTCAATTGTATGTATAAACCACAATTTGCTTATCCACTCATCTATTGATGGACATTGGGGTTGCTTCCAACTTTTGGCAATAGTGAATAATGCTTCTATGAACATTGGTGTGTATTTATCTGTTTGTGTCCCTGGTTTCAATTCTTCTGGGTATATACCCATCATTGGGATTGCTGCATCATATGGCAGTTGTATAATTAGCTTCTTGAGGAACTTCCAAACTGTCCTCCACAATGGCTGCACCATTCTACATTCCCACCAGCACTGGATGAGGGTTCCCTTTCTTCCATATCCTCTCCAACACTTGTAGTTCTCTTATTTTTAATAGCCACCAGTCTAATAGGTGTAAGATAATATCTCATTGTAGTTTTGATTTGCATTTTCCTAATAGCTAGTGATATTGAGTACCTTTTCATGTGCTTTTTAGCCCTTTGTATTTCTTCTTTGGAGAAGTATCTATTCAAGTTTCTTGCCCATTTTTATTTATTTATTTATTTTTAAGATTTTTAAAATTTTTTTCTCTCCCCTTCTCCCCCCCCCCCCCAGTTGTCTGCTCTCTATGTTCACTCGCTGTGCATCCCTCCGTGACCACCTCCATCCCCATCAGCAGAACCGGGAATCTGTGTCTCTCCTTGCTGTGTCATCTTGCTGTGCCAGCTCTCTGTGTGTGTGGCGCCATTCTTGGGCAGGCTGCACCCTCCTTCGTGCCAGGCGGCTCTTCCCATGGGGCACACTCCTTGTCATTATTGGACAAATGGTCACCAAATATTTTCTCCCATTGAGTAGCCTGCCTTTTCACTTTCTTGACAATCTCTTTGAATCACAAAAACTTTTTATCTATTTTTTCTTTCATTGCTCACACTTCGGGTGGAAAGTTTATGAAACCATTTCCTACTACAAGATCTCATAGATGCTTCCCTACATTATCTTCTGGGAGCCTTATCATCTTGGCTCTTATATTTAGGTCTTTGATTCATCTTGAGCTACTTTTTGTACAGGTAGTGAGATGGTGATCTTCCCTCATTCTTTTGGATGTGGATATCCAGTTCTTCAGATGCCATTTGTTGAAGATGCCTTTCTGTCCCAACAAGGCTTGGTGGCCTTGTTGAATGTCAGTGGACCATATATATGAGGATCAGTATCAGAACTCTCAATTCAATTCAATTGGTCAGCATGTCTATGCTTGTGCCAATACCAGGCAGTTTTGACCACTGTTGCTTTGTATTATGCTTTAAATTCAGATAATGTGATTCCTCCAATTTTTAAAAAATATGTTTTTGGCTATTCCAAATAAATTTTCATAATTAGCTTTTCCAATTCAGTAAAAAATGATATTGTAGCTTTTATTGAGATTGCATTATATCTGTAAATCAATTTGGTAAGACAGACATCTTAATGATTCATCTGTTGCTTCCAATCCATGAATATGAACATGGAATAGTCTTCCATTTATTAAGATCTTCTTTGATTTCCTTTAACAATGTTGTGTAGTTTTCTGTGTACAAACCCTTTACATCTTCAGTTACATTTATTCCTGTGTTTAACTCTTTTAGTTACTATTGTAAATGTAATTTTTCCCATGATTTCCCCCTCAGATTGCTCAATATTGGTGTACAGAAATGCTAGTGATTTTTGTGTGTTGATCTTTCATCCTGCCACTTTACTGAACTCATTTATCAGCTCTAGAGGTTACATTATAGATTTCTCACAACTTCTATGTTTAGGAGCATGTCATCTGCAAATAATGAATTTTTTATTTCTTCCTTTCAAATTTGGATGCCTTTTATATCTTTTCCTTGCTTAAGTGCTCAAGTGAGTACAGCTAAAACAATATTAAATAAGAATGGTGACAGTGAACATCTTTGTCTTGTTCCACATCTTACAGGGTATGCCTTTAGCATTTCATCATTGAATATGATGTTGACTTTGGGTTTTTCAAATATGCCTTTTATCATGTTAGGAAGTTTCCTTCTATTATTATCTTTTTATCAAGAAAGGATGCTGTGTTTTGTCAAATGCCTTTTCTGCATCGATAGAGATAATCATGTGATTTTTTTCTTTTGATTCATTAAGGTGGTGTATTACATTGATTGATTTTCTTATGTCAAACCATTCTTTTATACCAGAAATGAAATCCACTTGGTCATAGTCTATAATTCATTTGATGTTTTTTTGAATATGATTAACAAGTGTTTTGTTGAGAATTTTAGCATCCAGTTTCATTAGAGCAATTGTTCTGTAGGTTTCTTTTCTTTTGGCATCTTTCTGTGGCTTTGGTATTAGAGTGACATTGGCATCATAGAATGAGTTAGGCAATGTTCCCTCCACTTCTGTTTTTTGAAAGAGGTTAAGTAGAATTGCTGTTAGTTCTTTCCAGAATGATTGGTAGAATTCACCTGTGAAGCCTTCTGGTCCTGGGTTCCCCTTAATTGGGAGGTTTTCAATGACTAATTCAACTCATTGCTTGCAATCTGTCTGTTGAGTTCATTAGTTTCCTCATTTGTCAATGTAGGCTGCTCGTATGTTTCTAGAAATTTGTCCATTTCATCTAAGTTAGCCATCTTGTTGACATACAACTTTTCAAAGTATCTTCTTATAATACTTATTATTTCTGTGGGATCAGTGATGATATCCTCTCCCTCATTTTTTAAAATGTATTTGCATCTTCTTTCTTTTTTTCTTTGTCAGTCTAGCTAAGGGTTTATCAATCTTCTCAAAGAACCAGCTTCTGGTTTTATTAATTTTTCTAGTGCTGTTTTATTCTCAATTTCATTAAGTTCTGTTCTAATCTTTTTTATTTCCTTCTTTCTGCTTGCTTTAGGATTAGCTTGTTCTTTTTCTAGTTTCATCAGGTATGCAGTTAGGTCTTTGATTTTAGCTCTTTTTTCTTTTTTAATATACACATTTATGGCTGTAAGTTTCCCTCTCAGCATTGTTTTTGCTCTATCCCATAGGTTTTGACATGTTGTGTTCTCATTTTCCTTCATTTCAAGGTAGTTACTGGTTTCTTTTGCAAGTTCCTCTTTGATCTACTGATTGTCCAAGAGTGTATAGTTTAACTTCCATATCTTTGTGCCTATTTTGGTTCTCCACCACTTATTGATTTCCAGCTTGATTCCATTTTGGTTAGAGAAGTATTTTGTAAAATTTCAATATTTCTGAATTCATTGAGAGTAATTCTGAGTTCTAGTATGTGGTCTATCCTGGAGAATAATCTCTGTGCACTCAAAAAGAATGTATATCCCACTGTATTTGAGTGTACTGTTCTGTGCATGTCTGTTAGGTCTAGTTCCTCTCATGTATTATTCAAGGTCTCTGTTTCTTTATTGACTCTGTCAAGATGTTCTGTCTAATGGTGATAATTGTGTAATAAAATCTCCCACTATAATTGTAGAGGCACCTATTTCTCCACTTAGTTTTTCCAATGTTTGCCTCATGTATTTTGGGGCACCCTGGTTAGGTACATAAATGTTTATGATTGTTCTTTCTTCTTGATTGATTATCCCTTTAATTAATAAATAGTGTCCTTCTTTGTCTCTTACAATAGTTTTGCATTTAAAGTCTATTTTGGGGAAGCAGATGTGGCTCAACTGATAGAGCACCCACTACCATATAGGAGGTCCAGGGTTCAAACCCAGGGCCTCCTAGCCCATGTGCTGAACTGGCTCATGCACAGTGCTGCCACATGCAAGGAGTGCCATGCCATGCAGGGATGCCCCCACAGGAGAGCCACCCCATGTGAAAAGCGCAGCCCACCCAGGAGAGGCACCACACACACGGAGAGCTGACACAGCAAGATGATGCAACAAAAAGAGACAGATTCGCAGTGCCGCTTGTCAAGAGTGCAAGTCGATACAGAAGATCATGCAGCAAATGGACACAGAGAGCAGACAATAGGGGAGGGGAGAGAGAAATAAATTTTAAAATCTTAAAAAAATTTTTTGAAAATTAAAAAAATAGTCTATTTTGTCCAGTATTAGTATAGGTACTCCACCCTATCTTGGTTATTGTTTGCATGTAAAATCATTTTCCAGCCATTCATTTGCAACCTCTCTGGGTCTAAGGTGAGTTTCTTGTAAGTAGCATATAGATGGGCAATATTTCCTTACCCATTCTGCCAATTTGTGTCTTTTGTAGGTTTATATATATCATATTTTCTTTTTATTTCATTTTATCTTTTTAGTTATTCTTAATAATAATCTTCATTTCTACACTCACTTCAACCCTCTCCTGTTTTTTTCTTTCAACCTCCATAACTCCCTTTAGTATTTTTTTAAAGATTTATTTATTTATTTATTCCACCCCACCCCCACCCCAGTTGTCTGTTCTCTGTGTCTATTTGCTGCATGTTTTTCTTTGTCCGCTTCTGTTGTTGTCAGCAGCACGGGAATCTGTGTTTCTTTTTCTTGCGTCATCTTGTTGTGTCAGCTCTCCCTCTGTGTGGTGCCATTCCTGGGCAAGCTGCACTTTGTTTCACACTGGGCAGCTCTCCTTATGGGGCGCACTCCTTGCGTGTGGGACTTCCCTACGCAGGGACACCCTTGCGTGGCAGGGCACTCCTTGCACGCATCAGCACTGCACGTGGGCCAGCTCCACACGGGTCAAAGAGGCCCAGGGTTTGAACCGTGGACCTCCCTTGTGGTAGATGGACACCCTAACCACTGGGCCAAGTCCACTTCCCTAGTATTTTAACAGCACATTTCTTGTTGACAAACTCTCTTAATTTCTGTTTACTATAAATATTTTGAACTCTCCCTCATTTTTGAAAGCCAGCTTTGCTGGATACAGAATTCTTGGATGACAGTTTTTTCCTTTAAGCACCTTAACTATGTCATACCACACTGCCTTCTCACCACCATCAGAGCCATTATCTTTTTATGTCTGTTTATGATTTCTTCAGTAGGTTCCCCCAGTACCTTCTCATCTTTTATCTCTTCCTTCACTTCATTAGTTGATTCATGATATTTGTTTGGACATCCTTAATGAGTTGTTCCACATTCTGCATCTCCTCCTGTTTTATAGCTTGTTCATTAGACTGGGCCATGTTTTCCTGTTTCTTAGTACGGCTTGTAACTTTTTATTGGTGTCTAGGCATCTGTTTATCTTAACAGGCTAATTCAGATGGTTAGCTTCTCTTTCTACTCTAGGGTTTTGTTTTGTTTTGTTGTTTCCTTTTCAAAACATGTTTCCACTTATTCTATATCTTTGTAGTCAAACTTATGGTTTCTGCTTATTTGTATCTTGGATAAGATGTCTTGTTTCACCTTTCATTTGGTCTTTTTGTCTCCCCATCCTTCTCCCTTCTAGATGATGTGCAGCTCTCTCATAGATCCCCAAGCAGCTCTCTTGGATAGATTTTTGCCCTTCCTCTGCTGAGACCAGCTCAGCAATAGGTTTGCATGAAGGTAAGGCAACACAGAACTGAAGAAATAAAATGACAGAAAGAAAGACACAGGAGAGGAAATAAAAATGGGACCAGGGGACTCACAGCTTCTGAAACTGAGAGCCTCAACCCTAGTTTCTACATCATATTTATTTGGAAACTAATAAGCAGCTGTTTGTTATCAGAACTGCAACTTCATCTACAATAACAGGAAACAACTGCAACATCTACAATAAGGCAACATCTACAATAAAACAGGTGTAACATTTTACTATAATAAGGTACAGGTTATACAAAGTTCACACACCTCCCCACACAAACATTTTCTCCTGCTGACCAGACAGTATTCCATCTAATCAAGGCCTGGTGTTCCTAAGCCTGCACTTTTTGTCTGCATTATGGAAACACTTCAACTTCAAACCATGTTCCTACTGTGTTCCCACAACATTCCTCCATTGTCTTTTTGAAAGATTTGAGTCCTGCCTGCCTATTTTGATACTATCTTTCCAAGAGGAATTTTTGCATGAAACTTGGCCATCTAATTCAAAATACATTTGGGAAAGCAAAGGGTCAAGAAGAGCAGAGAAAATTTTGAAGAATAAATGGACTGGTGTATCAGTTTGATATGGTTATGAATTCCAAAAATAGATATTAGATTATGTTTTTAATCTGGTTTGTATGTAAGCATGATTAAGTTATGATTAGGGCTCTGACTGGACCACATTAGGGCATTCTAATTAGGCACTGCACCAAGGGGTGGGGACTCACAGATAAAAGACATGGCAAAGGACAGAGTTGAGGGTTCTTGATGTCGGAGTTTAATGCTGTAGTCTTAAGCTGGAGTCTCGGGAAGTAAGCACACAGAGGAAAGAGAAGCAAGCCCCAGGAAGAGAAGAATGCTGAGCCCAGGAAGAGCAATCCCTGGGAAGAGAGGAACCCAGGAAGCCTGAACCCTCACAGACATCAGCAGCAATCTTGCTCCAACACATGAAAACAGACTTCGGTGAGGGAATTAATTTATGCTCATGGTCTAGTATCTGTGAGCTTCTACCCCAAATAAGTACCCTTTATAAAAACTAACCAATTTCTGGTATTTTGCATTAGCACCCCTTTGGCTGACTAATACAACTGGATTTGCCCTTCCACATAGTATCCTATTTTACTAAGCCATGGGAATTAAAATAGTGTGGTATTGGGAGAAGGCTAGGCACTGTTATCAGTGGATGAAACTGGAAAGTACAAACATACCCAAGCTTAAATGGGAACTGGGCCTATTACAGAGGAGGCAGAGGAGAAAGGACACATTATTCAATAAATAGTGCTGAGAAAACTGGATACCCATATGAGGAAAGAACAAAATTAAATCATCACCTCATATCATAGACAAAATGTGCAAGTTAAAAAAAAAATTGAAATGTAATAGGCATTTCATTTGGAAGAAAATTTAAAATATCTGTAGCAGTTTGATATAGTTATGAATTCCAAAAATAGATATTGAATTCTTTTGTAATCTGGTCTGTTACTGGGCATGATTGAATTATGATTAGGACTTTGATTGGGCCACATCATTAGGATGTTAAGTTCCCACCCCTTGGTGAGTGGGGATTTGCAGATAAAAGACATAGCAAAGGGTGGAGTTGGAGCTTTTGATGCATGGGTTTTTGATGTTGGAGTTTTGATGTTGGCGTTTGATGCTGAACCCTTAAACTGGAGCCCCAGGAAGTAAGCTCACAGAGGAAAGAGGAGCCATCCCCAGGAAGAGAGGAACCCTGAGCCCAGGAAAAAGCAAGCCCTAGGAAGGAAGGAAACTTGAACCCAGAGAGAAGCAAGACCATGGAAGAGAGGAAACCAGGAAGCCAGAACCCTCACAGCCATTGGCAGCCATCTTGCTCCAACACATGAAAATAGACTTTGGTGAGGGAAGTAATTTATGCTCATGCTAGCATCTGTAAGTTCCTACCCCAAGTAAATACGCTTTATAAAAACCAACCAATTTCTGGTATTTTGCACCAGCACCCCTTTAGCTGACTAATACAATATCTTTGCTATTAGGGTAGAGAAAGATGCCTTATCCAATACACAAGTGAGCAGAAACCATAAGCTTAAAAGTTCATAATTTGGTTATGTTAAAATTACTTTCTGAAAAATGGGAGATATCATTGTTTTTAAAATGAAAAGATTATCTATATAGAAAAGTATTTGCATCTTCTGTAACTGACAAAGAATTGGGATTTGAAACATAAAAGGATTGTTAAAATCTTTAAGATAAAGACAATAACCCGATCAAAAAATTGCAGTTACTAAACATGTGAATTGTTATTCAATTTCATTAATAATCAGTAATATAAATTAATAAGTGTGGCAGTTTAAGATTAATTTATGAATCCTAAAAAGAAAAAGATTATGTTTGTAAATTAATCTATTTCTCTGGGTATGATACCCTTTGGTTGTATTAAATTCAGCTGAGGGGCCCTTGATTAGATTACCTGTTAAGATTGCTTTGAGGGCTTTTTGATTTGACCCTGTCATAAAGCATGATTCAGATTGAGTCTCCACTCCCTTGGTGGGTCTGATATAAGTGGACACTCACAGACAGACAGAAGAGAGAGCTCTGCCATTTTTTTTAAGATTTATTTTTTATTTATTTCTCTCCCTCCCCCCCATCTGCTCTCTGTGTCGTTTGCTGTGTGTTCTTCTGTGTCTGCTTGCATTCTTGTCATGCAGCACCAGGAATCTGTGTCTCTTTTTGTTACATCATCTCGCTATGCCAGCTCTCCATGTATGCAGCACCACTCCTGGGCAGGTTGCACTTTTTTTCACGTGGGGTGGCTCTCCTTGAAGGGTGCACTCCTTGCATGTGGGGCTCCCCAATGTGGGGGACACCCCTGCATGGCACAGCACTCCTTGCACACATTAGCACTGTGTGAGGGCCAGCTCACTACATGGGTCAGGAGGACCTGGGTTTGAACGCTGGACCTCCTATGTGGTAGGTGAATGCTATCGGCTATCAGTTGAGCCAGTCCACTTCCCTGCCATTTTTTATTCTGCCATGTGACAGAAAGGAGAAAGCCCAAGCAGCTGAGGCCCCAGGGAGAGATGAAACATTTTGCCTGATAGCTTAAAACTGAGATTAGAAAGAAAGCAGAACAACAGAGACTGATATAGAAGGCCTGGAAAGAAACAAGCCTGATGCTAGGAGACTGAAGACTAGAGGATCACTTAAGAATAAAGCCTCAAGAAGCTGGCCCCATGGAGTCTCAAGAGGAAAAGGAAACCAAGAGAGGAAGGCAGAGACCCATCGGGATCAATGACCATCTTGTTTCAACATGTGGCAAATGACTTTGTTGAGAAAGCAACTGTAGCAGTTTGATATTATTGATGAATTCCAAAAAGAAATATTGGATTATATTTGTAAGCTGATCTTCTCCTCTGGGCATATTAGATTATATTGGATTCATAGGTTTACTTGATTAAGTAATTATGTAAACCCCTTGTGCCAGTAGGGGTTTACAGATAAAAGACATGGCAAACGACAAAGATGAGGGGTTTTTGGTTTTGGAGTTTTGATGTTGAGGTTTGATGCTGAAGTCTTAAGCTGGAGCACCGGGTAGAGAGCAACCCTAAGCCTGGAAAGAAGCAAGCCCTGGGAAGAGAGGAACCCAGGAAGCCTGAATCCTCACAGACATTGGCAGCCATCTTGCTCTAACACATGAAAATATACTTTGGTGAGGGAAGTAACTTATGCTTTATGGCCTGGTATCTGTAAGCTCCTACCCCCAAATAAATACCCTTTATAAAAACCAACCAGCTTCTGGTATTTTGCATCAGCACCCCTTTGGCTGACTAATACTGCAACCTTGAGTTGCTTTTTATGTAACTGTAAGCTTTTACCCTAAATATCCTTTATAAAGCCAACAGACTTCTGGTACTTTGCATCAGCACCCTTTGGCAGACTAATACAATGAGATACCAATTTTTTTACATCAATTAGCAAAATTTAAAATAGTATTATTGACTAGGATCTGGAGAATTAAGAGGTCACACATTATTGGAGGAAGTGTATAGTGATATAACTACTTTAAAAAATAATTTGGCAATACATAATTAAAGTGAAATGTACATAATCAATAAAGTAATAATTCTCTAGGTATATATCTTTGGGGGAAACTCCCATGTACATAGGAAATGTAAAGGAAGATTCATTGCATCACTATTTATATAAAGGAGAAAAACTCCACAATGCTTTGCTCCAACCAAGATGAAATAACAGAGGAAGGGTTTACTCTCCTGTCTGGAACTACTAAGAAAATGGACAAAACATATAAAACAAAGTTAGTAGACACTGGATATCAGGTAGGGTAAGAAAGTGGTTCCTGAAGAGTGGAAGCCAAATGTGGTGAGTTCTATGACTGTTACAGCTTAAGGCCAAAAGAGTTTCCAGACTACAGCACAGGAGTGAGGTGTGGAATTCAGGCAGAGCCTTGCAGTCTCCCTCTCTTGAAGAGACAAAGCTGGGAGCTCAGGGAGGCTAAGGTAACTCTAGGTAGCAGGGTGGAATATCAGAGTTGAGAGAGAGTCACAGAGAGAGAGAGAGCTTTTGGCACCTACAGAGATCCTCTTCAAGTGTTTAGCTGAGTAATGATGAAAGCATGCCTGTGAGTAAACTGCCCAAGGCTGGGAAAAGAACTACCCAAAAGGATTCAAGGAAATAATTTCCAGATCTGTCACATGGCCTAGAATAATTCTATTCCCAGAAGTCAGAGTGGAAAAACTTATAATTCACAGGCATTGGGTAGAGTACTCGGAAGACTATTGCCTTGGCAGCAGGGCAAAAACAACTCTTGAAAGAATCATACTGCTTCCAAGTTACTTAAATTCTTACAAAACCAAGATAGTTTATATGAATACAAAAATATCCAGTGCCTAACAAGATTGTGGTAGCTTTCAAGATAGTTCCCAAGGCAGTGGACTTGGCCCAATGGTTAGGGCGTCCATCTACCACACAGGAGGTCCGCGGTTCAAACCCCGGGCCTCCTTCACCCGGGTGGAGCTGGCCCATGCTCAGTGCTGATGTGCGCAAGGAGTGCCATGCCACGCAGGGGTATCCCCCGCATAGGAGAGTCCCAACCGCAAGGAGTGCGCCCTGTAAAGAGAGCCGCCCAGTGTGAAAAAAAGTGCAGCCTGCCCAGGAATGGTGCCACACACACGGAGAACTGACACAACAAGATGACACAAGGAAGAGAAACAGACTCCCGTGCCGCTGACAACAACAGAAGCGGACAAAGAATACGCAGCAAAATAGACACAGAGAACAGACAACCGGGGTGGGGGTAGGGCGGAGGGTAGAGAAATAAATAAATCTTAAAAAAAAAAAGATGGTTCCCACGTGATTCATTCTCTTGATGTTTACGCCTTTGATCCCCTTCTGCACTTCATATGGCTAATTTGTGTAATAATGGGATTAATGTGTAAATGTCAGATAGCGACTTCTGAGACTAGGCCAAAAAAATACATTGCAACTTCCATCTTACATTCTTGATCCTGACTCTGGAAGAAGCCACCTGCCATGTCAAAAGGACACTTGAATAACTCTATGGAAATAAAAGTAAACACAGAGAAAAAGAAATGAAAAAAATGAACATAACATCAGTGAGTTGTGGGAAACCTTTGCGTGGCCTATGTATAGAGTCCCTAGAGCAGTTGATAGAGAAGGAGACTAGAAAAAAATATATTTGAAGGAATTGTGACTGAAAATTTCTCAAATTTGATTATAAATCAGAAAATCATGAACCCATAGATCCAAGAAACTCAACAAATCCCAAGCATAAGAAATATGAAGAAAACTGCACCAAGACATATAAAAATCAAATCACTTAAAACTGAAAAAAAATGGGGCGGCAGATGTGGCTCAAGGTAGGCTTCTGTCTACCATATGGGAGGACCAACATTTGATCCCCAGGGCCTCCCCTTAAAGGTGTGGTGGGCAACACAGCAAGATGATGACACAAAAAGAGAGATGCAGGGGAGAGTCAAGGTGAGACACAACATAAACCAGGAGCTGAGGTGGTGCAAGTGACAGGGAACCTCCCTCCCACATCAGAGGTCCCCAGGATCGAATCCTGGTGAAGCCTAGATGAAAAAATGAGAAGAAAAGACCAAGAGAAACAGACACAGAAGATCACACAATGAATAGAAACAGACAGCAAAACAGCAGGGTGGGAGGAAGGGGGAGAAAAAATGAAAAAAATGGATATATTTTGATATATTCACACAATAACATATTATACAGCAATTACAAGTAAATAGATTTTAGTATGATTAATATAAAGTTTAAAACGCTTCAAGTACTATGAGATTTTATAGAAACATATTTATATAAATACGTAAAAAGTATAAATGCATAATATCAAATTCTGGGGATAGAAGAAGCCAAATGGGATCGGAGAGGTATTAAAGATTTCAATGAAATCAGTATCATATTTCTTAAATACTATGAAGGAAATATGGCAAAAGGTTAAGATTTGAAAGATCTGGAGAGAGGGGGATTCAGAGACATATGTTGTACTATCAATGATTCATAAGATATATTCACACATTAACTGAAAATTGAAGTTTCTACTGAAAAGATCTTTGCAACATTCTCATAAATACCTCCATTATATTCATAAATGCTCCTCCACTTAATCACTTTTCATGGATCAGTAAAAAGCCATGCCTGCAACAGTGCAAAATTAATACAGCTCTGCCCTCTACCAACAGATGGCATTAGCAAATTTGCTCATCTCTTTGCGAGGCCAGTGTACATATATTCCCTAAAAGGAAGTTTTAAAACTGTGTAACCCCCATACACATTTTAAAGCTGCCATATAAAATATCTAGCTTTTCTGTATTATAGAGATTTAAAAATAAATTTGTAATATCACTCTTTTATACGTATTTAAAGGGCATACCACAGTAAATTGAAATACATCTTCATCCATGTAAAGAATATGAACACACTTTTAGTGTGATAAAAAATTTACCATTCTTTTTTTCCTTGAGCTCTAACTCCTCTCCAATTTTACCTTAACATAATAATATCATTATTTTACTAATCAAACAATTTTTTTTTAAAATTCATACACTAGGAGTATATTTTTCTTAAGAATTACAATAAGTAGTATGCAACTGATCAAAAGTACAATTATCAATATTGATAATTTTTCAGTACTGAAGTAAAATTTTTTTCAAAAGTAAACTTTTATGGGAATTGAATCTTAATGAGAAGAAAGGAATTTGAGTTATTCTTCATAATACTTAAAGAATATTTATTTTTGCTATAATGAGACAGTTCTGCATGAATTCTTGTTTTTCACTTTTGCAAAAACAATTTCTGAGAATTTTTGATCACATAAATAAGTAGATGGTAGTATAAAGAGTTTTTTCCAAAAAAAAAATTTACTTGTAATACTCTGTCAGCTGCTAATTCAATTAGTTCCTTCAATTTGCTGAAAGCAAAGAAATGTAAGCCATCTTACTTACAAAGAACGATTCACTTTCTCTCCAAATCCCCAATATTTCCAATGTTTCTTTGTTGAGTATTCCACAGTGGTAACTAAGGCCAGTGCACCTCAAAAGGTCATGAATAAATGAGAGGTATTCTCTTCTTTTGTAAAGTGAAAGAGCAAGAGTTAGGAAAGTGACATTGAGAAAAAGAAAACCAATAGAATGCGTAGACAGGTTCTTAAGAAGAACAAATTTAGGAAATCAAACAGGATGATTTAACATGAAGCTTCAGGACTTCTCATTTTCATGAGTCCATGAAAAGGCCCCATACCTACTTTTATATTTGAAAATCTTTTTTTTTCCTTTAAAATTCTCTAGAATTGTACAAAGCTTCACATCCCACAAAACCTGAACCTACCTCTGAAAGAGCACATTATTGAAAGTAAAGATCTAGAAATCAATCTCCCTAAAACTGTCTGTTCCCATGCATCCTTTGATTTATTTATTTATTTATTTTTTTTAGGAACTGGGGATTGAACCCAAGACTTAATGTTTAGGAAGCAGGTATTCAAACACTAAGCTACATCTGTTCCCCAATTTAGAAAAAAATTTTTGATGCATGTTCTTAATGCAGTATTTCTCAACTCATACTATATTGCAAACTCATGTAAGAAGTCAATTTCAGGGTGTAGGGGAAGAGGATGGGGAAAGGCATCGCCCTACTTTCTTTTAAGTATAGCTGTTGAAAAGTTTTATGCTTTTTGCCAACTGATCCTTCATTTGCGTCTTTCTTCTGTCTAGAAGTTTGCAATATTCTTTATCCCTAATTCTAGATTCCACTGTTTAATGTCAGCCTATTTTCATTCATTAACTAGGGACTAAATGATTCCTGACAACTTCTAAACTCATGCCCTTCAATTTTCCGTAGTTTTCATCACTGTTGATTTTTTCCCTTCCATTCTCTCTCTTCTTTCTGGAACTGGACTTCTTTGATTCAAGGAAAAAAATTCCATTTACAGTAGTAGCTAAAAGAATCAAATATCTAGGAATAAATCTAACTAAGGATACAAAGAACTATTACACAGAAAAAAAAATATTGCAGAAGAAATCAAAGAAGGCCTAAATAAATGGAAGGGTATTAAATGATTATTGATTGGAAGTCTAAATATTGTTAAAGATGAAAATTCTCTCCAAAGCGATTTAGTGATTCCACACAATCCCAATAAAAATTATCCCAATCAAAATTCCAACAACCTTCTTTGCAGAAATCAAAAAACCAATCATCAAATTTATATGGAAGGGTAAGGAGCCCCAAAAAGCCAAAGCTTCTTGAAAAAGAACAAAGTTGGAGGACCCACACATCCTGATCTTAAAACTTTTTATAGGGAAGCAGATGTGGCTCAAGTGATAGAGCTTCTGCCTACCATATGGGAGGACCTGGGTTCAATCCCTGGGGCCTCCTGGTGAAAGAAGAGGAGAGGGCATGCCCATGTGGCAAGCCAGTGCCTGCACAAGTGCCTGCATGGTGAGCCCAGTGCCCACACAAGTGCTCACATGGTGAGCCAGTGTCCTGCACAAGTGAATCATGCAGCAAGATGATGACACTTCAAAAAAAAAATGAGAGAGGAGGGGAGAGTCAAGGTGAAACACAACAGAGACCATGAACTGAGGTAGTACAGTTTGACAGGGAGCCTCTCTTCCCATCAGAGGTCTCCAGAATCGAGTCCCAGTGAATCCTAGGGGAGAGAAAATGAGAAGAGAAGACAACACAGAGAACAAAAAATAAAAACCCAGTAGGGTTGGAGGAGGGGAAGGGTGAAAAATAAATAAATCTAAAAAAAAAAAAACCACAAAAAAAATCGTATTACCTTATTACATTTCACACCAATGTTCATAGTGGCATTATTCACAGTTGCCAAAAGATGGAAACAACCCAAGTGTCCATCAGTCAATGAATGTAGTCTATACATATGATGGAATATTATTCAGCTGTAAAAAGGAATGAAGGCCTGATGCATACAACATGGATGACCCTTGAGGATAGTATGTTGAGTGAGACAATGTTTAAATGAATTACATTAGGCAAACTCATGAGGAGTTAGAGTCTACAATATAGGTTATGAGGAGATAGTGTGGAATTTGGGAATGGGGAATTGATGGTTAACTTGTTCAGATTTTCTATTCAGGCTGACGGTAAAGGTTTGAAAATGGATGGTGGTGATGCTGGTGCATTATTGTGACTGTAGGCAACAGTATTGAACTGTACAGGTAAATGTGGCTGATGTTTGTGGGGCTAGAAGTCCAAAATCAGAATGGGGCAGAGATTGAATGATGCTGTTAGAAGTCAAGGAATTCTTAGGGATACTAGAAGCTGGAAGGATCAAGGAAGGATTTCTTCTCTAGAAGGCTTCAGAGAGAACATGGCCTTACCTACAACTTGATTATGAATGTCTAGCTTCCAGAACTGGGAGAAAATAAATTTCAGTTGTTTTAAGTTACCCTCCTTTCTTCTTTTTCTTTTATTCTTTTTTTTTTCTTTTCTGCAGCCCTAGGAACTAGTAAATCCAGCCAAACTTTTAAGTGTAAGAATAGAGAAAAGATGACATATGCGGTCTCAAAAATATTTAGATTCCAAAAACTATTTCTCAGGTGTTAGAGAAAAATGGTGCTCACTGGGACACAGAGACAGATATGATGCTGGCAGGAAGTTTATTGAGAAGCTCTCCCAATGGAGGGGGTCTGAAGAGTAGACATCAGCCCCCTGCTGGTATGGCAGGGGTCTGAAGAGAGACTTCAGCCCCTTTGTGGAAGGTGGTGGATATGACTTTATACAGTACATCAATAGCTGAGGAAACATTAGTCTGTGGGGAGGGTGTTAGTCCTCAAGTATAATCTGTGGTTAGTAAGGGGCTGTAAAAGTGAATTATTCTCATGTAGTGGGCTAGGAAGTAGAGTATTCTTGGAACGTGGGGGGTCTGTTGGTCTGGAAGGGATGAGGGTCTTTATCTGCTCCATTCCCACTGTGATATGGCTCATCCTTGGGGGAAATACACTGCCCTCCACACAGAGGCATCTTGCTCAGTCGATCAGAATAAGCCTTATGATCTGTTAATCATTGCAGACCTTGTAAGGGGAAGCCTCTAACATTCCTCTTTGACTATATATATATGATGAAGGATTTAAATAATGGGAATACTGAGCAGAATGGAAGGATGAGGGGATTCAGGACGTTGACTCAGTCTGGCTACTTCCTGCTGTCATGGGGTGGCAAATCCTGTCCAGTGGGTTCTGACTCTGGTTCTGAAGAGGTTATTGGTGTTGATGTAGCAAAAAGATGCCATTCACATATTCCTGAATTGTTGGTTGTACTGTTCACGTATGAATCAAAAAAGAAGCTATAAGAGACAAAAATCAAAAAGAAGTCGCATATTATCAGTAATGGTATTAAAACGAGTAAAAGGATTGGTTTTAAGGGTGAGGAAAGTAAGAGAGAAATGAGGATAGCCATGATTGATTTCTGTAACTGTTGTTTTGGGCCCTGGGAATGATTTCCATGTTTTCCTTTCAAGACTAAGATTTTTTCTACCTGCCCGGTTTGATTAATATAAAACAACAAGCTTCATTTATGATTGCACAGGTGCTTAGTACATCCTGTTGGATTAGGGACAGGGTGGGGATTTGTGTTAATTGTCCTGTATGACATTGCAGTGATGGATATGGGCCATTACATATTTTGTCAAAACCTATAAAATTAAATGTAAACTATAATGTTAACTCTAGTCCGTGGTTAGTAGCAATGCTTCAATATGTGTTCATCAATTGTAACAAATGTACCACACTAGTGAAAGATGCTGTCAGTGGGGGAAAGTATGTGTAGAAGATGGGATATATGGAATCTCCTATATTTTTTATGTAAGATTTATGTAATATAAAGCTTCTTTAAAAATAAAAAAATAAAAAAATAATTATGTATATTAAATCACATTGCTTTTATTATTAGTGCTATTTTCCGGTCAAAGTAAAATAAGTTTTTGCATAATTAAATAAAATGAAATCATTAAAAAAAGAATGATGGTAACAGTCCATTTTTTGTAAATGTCCTTTAAAGTTTTGGGGAAGTTTCTTCTATACCTTGCTCATTGAGAGTTCTTATCATAAAAGTATATTGGATTTAAAGGAGTTTTTTTTCCTTTTCTATTGAAATGATCATGCAGTATTTCATTTACTCTATTGATATAATATTTGTTTAAGATATGCAATTATTTTTATATGTTACTGGATTTTTCTATCTAGTATTTTGTTGAGGTTATTGTCCCCATATTCCAAAAAGATATTTATATCACAATTTGGAGTGGGTCATGATTAGTTCATCTCTGAATGACAGGTGGAATATAGGTATGAATTTATATTCACCTTGAATTTTCTTTGTGGGTAATTGTCTAGAGATTTTTCTTTTCATCTCCAGAATTTCCATTTGATTCTTTTTAAAATGCCTATTTCTTTATTGATATTAACTATTTGGTACAATGTTACTAGTATATCTTCCTTTGCTTCTTTTATCAAGCTTTCTTCTTGTGAAAACATTTGTAATGACTACTTGAAATATTTTATTAAATGACATATGACCGTTCTCATAAGCAGTTTCTGTCATATGCATTTTTCCAGTGTATGAGTTATGTAGTTATGCATCTTCGCATGACACATTGATAATTTGTGTCATGCACAAGTTATTGTAGCTCATAATTTCTCATTGGAATCTGCACAGTCTGAGTAATATCATTTAGCAAGTCTAGGTACTGCTAGCCTGCCCTGCAGAGCTTGTTTCATGACTCCTTAGTTGTTCAGTGACGGGCTGAAAGAATTCAGTGAAGTATTCCTTCAACATGGTGTTAAGTCTCTGGTAGTTTCCTCAGGGAGGCGCACATTTGGTTATTCCTGCAGTCATCCTGGCCTGAGAGCTTACTGGTAGTCCACTCTTCAAATCTCCCATGGCCACACCTCACTGGTTTACATAATTACTAGTTGGTAAATTGCTCTAGTTGTTACAACTATACCGTGAAATCTGAATATTTCTATATACAATCTAATAAAACTTTGAGCCCTTCAGATAGTTAGTCAGGAGGTCAATGTTTGTCTTTTTCTAACCCAAGGGGTCTCCTCTCAGCTGTCTTATTCTCTATTTCTCACTTGTAAACTTCTTGGGTTTTGGTCTAGACTGTATCTTCATTAGTTCCATCATTCTTCTTCCAATTCCTTTCACTAAAATACCCACTGTTCATGAGAAAATTCTGAGGTTTAAATTCCTCCCAACTCTGTTCGAATGAATTCAGCCAAGATCTTTTATCAGAACTCTCAAGATGGGGCTGGGAAAATAAAACCTTACTTTGAGAGAAACCCCTGTTCTAGGTAGTATTTGGTGAATAAGGAAAGACAGATTAAGGTCCTCTGTTTGCCACTCTTTGCTTGGAAACAGCCTCATGAGCCAAAAAGGGATCTCCTCAGGGGGCCACACCCAAGATCATGCCTCAATTTCATGAGTGGAAGGTAAGCAAAAGAAGGAAGCACTACCTCTTGATCACACTAGCCCTGGACTCAAACTTGGAAACAGCATCTGGGTCAGGGTGAGAGCTGTGGATGTCCTGTTCTTCCCAGGAAGAAAAAACTCTAAGGGACTTTACTCATTTAGATTTCTTCATTCAGCATAGTTGTACTTCATTGTTTTGTTGTTGCATATCAAGCATTCATTGACTTGAATGGTAAGTTGTGTTTCAATATAGCCATATATCTCAATTTGTTTCTCTTTTAACCAGCTGATTGGCATTTTTGTTGCTTCCAATTTATGGGTATTACAATGCAACCTAGCAGTCATTATGGATAAGTAGATTGCTGTGAACAATCTTGCTCTTATTCTTACAAGAACAACAAATACAAGGAATCTGGAAAAACTGCAAATTATCAAAATGTACTCAACATGTCAAAATATTGACGTCACAGAGCTAAGAAAATTACTAAAATCTTGAAACAGAGAGGTGCTAAAAAGGAGACATAGGACCCAAACTAAAATCTAGTTGGGGCCTTTGTCATGACATCACTTACAAGTTAGTGAAAAGATTAAACTAGTAATTGTTAATAAATTTCTAAACTATGAGTGTGATAAAGTTACTAGAGTGATTTTCACATTGGCCATATCCATACTTCTTTGCAGACTTTTTCTCCAAAAACAGGGATAATATACCAGAAACTATACAGAACTAATAATAGATTATTCCTCAGTGGTGTTTTGGGAGAGGAACAGCAACTATTGTAGAAATGCACTGCAAACATCCTTAGGTTTACTATTTTTAAAAAAACACAAAATTATTCTGCATGGTGAAAACAAATTAAACTAATATCCTATGGGCACAGGTGGGATCCAGTAGAAGGTGGAGGGAGGCAGAGTTCTTCAAGGAACTCATGTCCAGAGCCTACCCTCCTTCACTGAGGAATAAAAGTCTCCCCCCACAAACGAAGTTCTCTGAAATAAGCAGTTAAAAACAATGCAGCTTAGTAAGCAACATCTGGGAAACTACGCACTCTACCCCAGGGAGGGGCAGAAATACAAGGCAAGCCAAGCATTGCCCCATAAGGAGGGACAGGGCCCTTGGATGATATTCCCATCACTGCCCATCTGCTCCTACCCCTCATATCCCAGCTTCTCCACAGGAATCTTGGATTCAGAGAGGAAAACAACCAGGAGGAAGCTCTGCTTCAGGGGACTGTCCTGTTCTGAAAGGCTCGCCCTGCCCTGTCCTGGCCGTGGGGCCTGCACACCTGGGACCTTGAACTCTCCTTCCTCAACACAAGCCCCACTGATGAGACAGTTCTTTCGCACATGCAGAAGCAGAGCAGGTAAAGGGGCTTGAGGGATGCTCAGCTCTACAGAATGCTAGACCATGACGGCAAGCCCGCACCTGATCAGGTCAGCCTCTCTGTAAGGGCCCTTCAGTGACCTCTGCCTTTGGAAGCCTGGAGATGTGGATGGAGGATTAGAGTTTCACAAGTTCTTTCTCTTTTTTTTCTTTTTTTAGACTTATTTTATTTCTTTCTCTCCCTCCCCTCTCCCCCTCCCCCCCCCATTGTCTGCACTCTGTGTCCATTCTCTGTGTTTTCTTCTGCCTCCACTTGCATTACCTGGCAGAACTGGGAAACTGCGTCCCTTTTTTTGTTGTTGTTGCATCATCTTGTAATATGCAGTACCACTCCTGGGTAGGCTGCGCTTTTTTCACCCAGGGTGACTCTCCTTATGGGACACACTCCTTGCACATGGGGCACCCCTATGCGGGGGTGCACCTACATGGCAGGGCCCTCCTTGCCCACTGCAGCACTGCACATGGGCAGCTTTCCACATGGGTCAGGAGGCTCTGGGGATTGAATCCTGGATCCTCCATATGACAGGTGGATGCTCTATCAGTTGAGCCACGTCCACTTCCCACAAGTTCTTTCTAATGACCTTACCTGATTCACAGAAAACTGTTAGAGGGAGCTTAAAGTTGTGGAAAACATTTGATGATATTAAGGAAAAAGAATATGACAAATGATTGATTCCCACAGGCATAAAAAAAATTAAAGACTTTAGTTAAATATAAATGGATCAAGAATGTTAATTAGAATAAAAAATTATGCACTATGAACTGTTCTTTTTATCTTTATATATCCACAGTATTATATATTGAAAAGCTATATGAATGTTACAATGATGGCATTTTATGTAATAAAACCATAATTATAAGGGTCTTAATATGCGTGCAGGGAATTGGATTCAAATACCACATGGTATTGAGATGGAGGGAACAAAATAAGGCACTGGGAATCTTCCCTTTGAGAGGGCCAGGCTGTCCAATTCCTTCTTCAGTTGAGGACATAGAACTCTACATGGTGGAGGGTGGGGTTTAATTTGCCTGGGAATTCTCAAACATTTGAGTTAGGTTGAGGAAAATAACCTCATAAGGATGGTAAATGTAAGTTTTGTTAACATTTTCAAGCATATTTACAAGAGGACCAATTCCCACAATTTACATAAAATTATATATGAACTATATGTATGAATGTAATTAAATATACATTTAGTAACATTACAAGAAATTGGTCTGTGTTTGAATCTTGGGTACATCATTGCACTAGCACTACTTAGAAAAGATGCCATGGCTGTGCTCTGGGAGTCACCTGTTTAGAAGCAAGAAGAGGGAAGATAAATCAAGGATAAGAAACTTCTCCCCAGCTTCTCAGAACCTGGCCCTGGGGATGGGCCCTGAGTACTCGCTGGTGGCCATGAGGTTACCCTGCCGCCCAGCCACCTCCTGTGCCCTGCGGGGAAGGATTTTGTCTGGGCTCACAATGATTTCCCCTAACTGTGTATCTCACACAATGATACCCAATAGTGTCCTCAGTTCTGAGGCTGATCAGTTTTAAATACACTTCGTTCTTGGAAATGTCTCTGGTGATGCTGAGTCCAGGCTGAGAAGTTGGGTGATAGTTTATACTTCTACCACTAATTATCCTGCCGACCCACTCTAGCCTTTCTCCTGGAGCCTGGCGGGTCCGATTCGTCTTATAGTCAGTTAGAGAATCCAGAGGCTTTGCAGGTGAGTGACAGGGTCTGCGAGGGCTCCACCATCAGGTCCTGACTCCCTCAGGGGTACCTGGTGCAGGACACCTGAGGATGAGAAGAGCAGTGAGTCATGTACTTGGATGCATCACCCCATTACCTTCAGGTTTGAATCCTGAGACACATCTGGAAGCTGCCACCAGAAAGAGGAAGAACCATGAGGCTTTCATGTTCTGGGGGATAAGGTCCATGGACCCCAGGAAATATTTTCCAGACTGAGGAGGAACGTGAATTTAAGTAAACGTTTGCTGTGGTCTCATCTGTTCACCTGTGAGGTTATTTGCATTTGGGAGGCAACTTTGTATGTAAAATAAAGGGGATAAAGGGAGGTCCTTGTCCTTGGGAGGAGGAGGCTGCTGAGCCTGTGACAGGCAGTCCTTTCCCTGGACTGCCCCTCCCTGAACTGTACAGGTCTCTTTACTGCCGGGCAGGTAATGTGTTGAATGGGGAGTCAGAGGGAGTATGTTCATTGTGCCTCTGCTCCCAGGGATTGTACAGATATATATACATATATACATATATGTATTTGCATGTGTCCATTTCATATATATGGAATATATAACATGTACATAATTTATAATATGTATGTATACCCTAAAAATATTGAGTATAGTGGATTTGGGTTGGTTTTTGCAGTGTCAGTGGAAGAAAGGATGTTTGGTGCCACTTTTTCCAATTTGTTGATGTCATTTCTCGCTTATTACTTCATGTGTGAAATGTAAGTAAATTGGCAGAGCTGTTTTATATTTTCACTAGGAACTTTAGTGGTATAATCCCCTGGTGGAGTCGGAAAAGCCCAGGGTGTGCCCTCCCCGCTGACCACCGCGACCACCCAGCACCACTCGCCCTGGCCCCTCCTGTGCTGCTGGGCAGGCCAGCCCCACTCACCATCAGCCATCCCTGAACATTGACTGACTTAGGTCCACTCATCTCTGAGTATGCCTTTCTACCTCATATACTGATCAGAACAGGCACTCAACATATTGCAACCTGGCTTTTCAAAAATATTAGTTAAAGATTAAATAATAAATTTTGTTAGGCCTTCATCTGCTTCCAAGCTGGGGAGGCAGCAATGTGAGGTGAAAAGGAGCTGGCCTGGGCACTGAAGTCACAAATGCTTATGCCAGGATTTGGAGATTCAGAAGAACATCCTAAGTCATGTTCCAAGGTTAGGGTCACCATGAGGCATTCAGGAAGTCACGCATGAGGGTACTGTGAGGGGAGGTGCAGGCAGGAAAATGAAATCCACATGGGAGTGAATTTTGTCACTGAGGACATTGTGCTGAAGTTTAAAGTGCATTTTCCAGGGGTGACATATTTCCACATCTCCCAGTTTGGTGCATTGATTTTGAGTTTGACATTTGATTGTGTTTATTCATGCAGATGCCGTTTGGTATACATTGTTTGTTTCACATAACTTTATACCTTTTATTTATCAATGAAAATACCCATATTTAAGTGCATTAATAAAATTTCACTGACCCTCTATCTTTTGTTTTCTTTTGTTTCTTTTCCACTGATTTGGCTCCCTTGTCTGTTTTTGCTCAATGTTTTGCTCATTGTTTGCTCATTGTTGACTTGTTTTCTGCTTGTTTTTCTCATTGTCTAGTCATTTTTTTCTTCTTTATTTTCTACACTAAAAAAATATGAGGTCCCCATATACTCCCCACCCTCCTCACCTCACTCCTCCCACATCAACAACCTCTTCCATCATCGTGGCACATTCACTGCAGCTGGTGAACACATTCTGGAGCACTGCTGCCCCACATGGGCAGTGGTCCACACTGTAGTCTGTACTCTCCCCCAGCCCACCCAGTGGGCTGGACACACAATGTCCAGTGTCTGTCCCTGCAGCACCACCCAGGACAACTCCAAATCCTGAAAATGCCCCCACATTATATCTCTTCTTCCCTCTCCTACCCTCAGCAGCTACTGTGGCCACTTTCTCTACATCAGTGCTACAATTTCTTCCATTGCTAATCACAATAATTCCACAGCAGAACACCAGTAAGTCCACTCTAATCCATACTCTATTCCTCCATCCTGTGGACTCTGGGATGGTTATGTCCAGTCCCCCTCTACATCAAGAGGGGGCTTAGATTCCACATGGATGATGGATGCAATTCTCCTGCTTGCAGCTGTAGGCACTCTTGGCTACCTGGTGTGGTGGTTGACCTTCTTTACCTCCCTGTTCACTGGCCAGGGTAAGTCCAATAAATCAGAAAGTAGGAGTTGAAAGTCTGCTGAGGCTCAGGGCTGGCCTGTCAGCCTGGATGTCACATGGACAATCCAGACATCCAGGTCTCCTGAGTATACACAAACCCCAATGCCAACCAGAGGTCTGGTAAAAGAGAAGAGGCATGTGTAGAAAGGTCATATCTGAGTCCAACACCATCACACTCAGGAACACAAACTCCAAAGTAGGGCCAACTGACATGGCACTGAACTCCAGAGTCATCTGCCATGATCATACAACTGTGGGTCTCTGTAGCCCTCAGAAGAACCAGTACCTGGATTTCTATCTACTTTGGCTGTCTCTGGTACCCTCTGAGGCATGCATAAACATTACCCCTCTGATGACCTTCCAACTCTTTTTTGGAGACTCATAGCCATATAAACTCATTTGTCCTTTCCATTTCCCCCTTTTATCCAAAGTCAAAAAGCATTTTTAACAGCTGATATTACATGTAGGCTGAGATATTCTGCTGGTCTGAGTTGACCCCTTTATTCAAGGTCTTTTTCTGGTTACATCATCAGCTGGTGTTTGGTAGTAATTCCTCGGTGCTTCCTCAAAATTAAAGCCTTTTTCGCCTCAAAGGAGTTTGTCAACAAAGTGAAAAGAGAGCATATACAATGGGAGAAAATATTTGGTAACCATATATCTGATAGGAGACTTATATCCTGTATATATAAAGAACTCCTATGTCTTGAAAATAAAAAGACAAACAACGCATTTAAAAAATGGGAAAAACATTTGAACAGACGCTTCTCCAAAGAAGATATACAAATGGTTAAAAAACACATGAAAAAATGCTCAAAATCACTAGCTATTAAGGAAATGCAAATCAAAACAACGTGATACCATCTTACTCCCATAAGACTGTCTAGTCATTGTTTTTGCTTGTTGTTTGCTTCTCATCTGTTTGTTTTCTTTAGGAAGCATCATACTGAACCAGGAGGTCCCACGTGGGATGTAGGCGCTCGACTGCTTGAGCCACATCTGCTCCCTGAACCTGTATTTTAGGCCATGTAAGCAGAGTCAAGACCAGGTTTATCTTATGCTTTCAATAGGATAAAGAGTGAAATCGTAAGAAGAAACTCCAGATGCTAAAAAGAAGTCCCCTTATACCTCCTGCACAAGCTCTTGGTCCTGTCCCCTAGACTATTTGCTCCTCCTGCCCCCAGCACTTTGTCCTAGTTCTGACCTGGGACTTAAGGGCCCTGAGCCCCTCTTCCCCTGCCCTGATCCTGGCTCCTGAGGTGAAGGCTTCTACCTTCTACTTCCCCTGCTCCTGGCCACTCAGCTACACAGCCTGGAGTGTCTCCTGGCCCTGGCCTTGGCCCTGGCCTCATGATTTTTGAGCTCCCTTGCCCCAAACCTGGTCCTGGCTCCTGGACTCCATGCTCCTGACGCCTTCTGCCCTGCCTGGGCCCTGGACACTAGGGTTTGTGGTCCCAAGCTCTCCCTCCAACTGCTCCAGGACCTGTGTTTTGGACTCAGTAGTGCTGAGCTTCCCCGCACCTGTCCATGTTCCTGGTCCCTGGGCTCAGTGGCCCATAACTCTCCCCCCACCTGACCCCAGTCCAGGTCCCTGGACTCCATGATCCAGAGCTCCCCTTGTACCTGCCCTGTACCTGCATTTTGGCTCAGTAGTCTGGTCTTGAGCTGCCCCTCACCTGCCCCTTATTCTTGTCTCTGAGATACATGCTTCTGACTCCCCCTGTACCCCCTGCACCTACCCTGGTCCTGAGCCTGGCCTTGGGATTCCTGAAAGCCCCCTGCACTCAGTCCTGGTCCAAAGGCAGCTGTAGGCCTGGGCTCCTACCTTCTTCCCTGCCAAGTGGGTCCCATAGCAAATCTTCCATCTTGAGCATTCAGGTTGTTGGCTGTAGGTGGCACCTAGAACTGTCCTAGACAGGAGTCCTGCCCATTGGTGACTGAGCTACAGTGGGGTTCAGTAGTGCTATTGTAGCTGCCCAGCATCTGCAAGCTTCTCTGGGATCCAGAGACCCGTGGGCACTGAACTTGCTCACTCTCCTCTCAGTAGCTGGACTCTTGGGTATCCACAGGGACACTGATGAGTCAGAACAATTGATCACTGGGAGGGAAGGAGAAACACAGACCCTTAGAGAAAACTCCCAATGGCAAAATATGCCCTCTGATGCGTCTGTCTGCACAAGATCCCAGCTCAGTGTGTGTGGCAGAGCAGGGGGATTCCAACCTCTCTCAGGCCCAGGAGTCAGGGGGCTGCTCCAGTCGAACCGCCAGTGGGGGGTGCTCCAGGCGGAGCACCGGCTCTCCAGGTGTGGGGGACGCGCGGTTAGGAAAGAACCACGGAGACCGCTTGAGACAAGAACAGGTCTGCTTTATTGCGGAAGTACACTTGGTTATATAGGCAGGGAAGGGGGTGGAGTATGAGGGGGAGAGCAGGGCAGAGGGGTGGCTGCGGATTGGCTAAAACTGGGGGGGCAGACCTCTGGTAATAAGCCGTAAGCAGTTACTGGGGAAGAGGGCAGATTGTAGGTTGGTAATATGGGCGGGACTGGCGGGAAGGGTGGCAGGGGCTGGAAGGGGAGGAGGGGTGGAGAAAGGCGGCAACAATTGCTCCTTTTGTTTTTAAAAGGAAATAGAGGCAACAAGTTTTGGTGCGCACTGTGGGTGTGAATAACTCGGTGTGCGCAGCAACAAAAGACAAGGATTATGAGGAGGAGGAGGAAAAGGAGGTTATAAGGACGGGTACTGGAATAGGACGAGGGGTGGGGGGAGACCATGAGGACCGGCTGGCCGTGAGCGGACGACATAGCATCTGGCCAGGATGCATGTGCCCGCCATTAGGGTCGGCGCATGCCGGCGCCTGGCGCGCGCCGAGCCTTGCCAGCGAAATGGGCTCATGATGTCCCTGGACCCCCCGCCCGAGGGGGAGGAACAGTTGGGGAGAAGTGAGGGGAGGAAGACAAGAAGCTATAGGCGTGCGGTCTGGAGTAGGTGGTGCGGGCGGAAGGGGCGAGGTGGACGGCTGGGGGGGGGACTCAGCGGTGGCGAGGCGTTGGTAGTGGACTTGTACAAAGGAGCTGAACACTGCATTGGCTTGATCTTTGGCAAGGTGGACTATCCTTCTGATGGCCCAGGGGCCCACAGTGAGGGCTAAGAGGATAATGATAAGGGGGCCTATGCGGCGGCTTGCTCAGTCGGTAGAGGTGGGGTCTGGCTGTGGACGAGGGGTCGGTCCAGCTTTGGACGAGGGGTCGGTCCCGCTTGGGACGAGGCGTCGGTCCCACTTGGGATGAGGGGTCGGTCCAGCAGCAGACGAGGGGTCGGTCTCACAGGGGTTGCGCGGTTTGGCTGACGGGGTCGCCCGGCAAAGCCGGCAACGAAGGGGTCGCCCGGAGAAGCAGGCGATGAACTGGGGACAAGGGAGGCCAGGCCCTTGTCGGGGGCTCTCAGGACTGGAGGGCGCACAGCAGAAGAACTACCGCGGAGACAAGGTAAACACGCAAGTCCACTTTATTGAGGGAGAGGCAACAGTTTTATAGGGGCTGGGGAAGGCTGATTGGTCGAAGCCACGCCCTGTTCTGATTGGTTGCCAGCGAAAGGTCAGTGGGCGGTACTGGACGGGGGAGGGGTGGTGGTTAGGGATTGGCTGTCGCTGTTGCTGGGGGAAGGGGCAGGGTTTAGGGATTGGTGGCTGCTGTTGCTGGGGTGGAGGGCAGACTTGAGTTTCCCACCCACGCCTGGCTGTTGCTGCTGTCAGGGGAAGGGAAAAGGGCAGACTGGATTTTTCCGCCCACGCCTGGCTGTTGCTGCTGTCGGGGGAGGGGAAAAGGGCAGACTGGAATTTTCCGCCCTGCGCCTGTGCAGGGAGAAAGAAGAAGGGTGCCACCCCACAGGCATCATGTGGCACCATCCGGGAGGAGGAGCGGCCGTGGAAGCATGGCTGCCGAGAAGGGGAGACCCGAGGGCACTGGGCGCCCATGCCGAGCTCCCTTCAGGGGTGGCGGTGAGTCCGACCAGCCACCCTATTATGGGGCCAGCGGCTTGGCCTGCCGTGGCTGCTCCCCCGCCAGGCCAGCAAACCACACTTCAGCCCGAGGGGTGACCGCAGGCCTAGGAATGGGAGCAGGTACGGGAGGAGAGAGATAGGTAATATCTTGATCAACCACCTGCCGGAGGGCAAGGGCGGCGATCCCCGTGCCTACTCCAGCGAGACCTAAAAGGGTGGCGACGGGAGGGGGCTGGGGTACAGAGTAGGGGGTAAGCGAGGCTTGGGGTTGTGGGAACTGAGGGAGGCAGTGGCGAGGGGGGTGCCAGGCGAAGGAGCAGGCGAGGTGGAGCGGAGCAGAGAAGGGGGCTGTGCTTTTGGAGGATTGAAAATTTGATTTGGTCCCACTGGGGTGGAACGTGTGTGAATTGGCTCCTTTTTATAGTGATAATGGCACCGTAATCGTAGCCTACTGCATACAGGGGGCTCCCCACATGTGGCCTCGTAACCAGAGGTCGGAGTTGGGGTCTTTGACTGTGAGTGTGATGGTGTTCCATCGAGTAGCATTACACTGGAGAGTGAGGCATGGGTCTTTGTTAGGGGCGCTGGACCATCCGTGGGCGATGGTTTCACACCCCCAGGAAGGACAGTAATAGTGCGCTGGGTCATGGCATCCTCTGGCGGAGGATGGACACATGTAGAAACCTGTGGCAGCCGGGTTGTGTCCCCCCCACTCATTAGATGGAAGGTTCGTGCGTCCAGTGAGGTTGGCGACATCAGTAGTGAAAGAGGGGGCGGAGGCGGTTACGTTCGAGGCGAGGAGCCTTTTTTGTTGCCAGAGGGAGAGGGTCCAATTGAAGGGCTGGTGACTCGGGTTGGCAGCGGCTGGGAGAGCGAGGGGAGCCAGGACGAAGAGAACGGCTGCGAGGCTATGTAGAGGCATCATCTGATGGTGCGGCATCTTGATGATGGCTGGTGCTGGATCCGGGTGAACGGGGCTACCTCTGGGCCGTATTCATTCTCAATGTTATCTCTCACCGAAGGCATAGGGTGCTGATCGTTCGGTGGAACTAATGGGTCAGTGGCAGGCCGAATGCAACGCCCAGGAACCCAGAGCGGCTGCGGCTCAGAATCTGGAAAGACGCAAGCAAAGCCCCTCCCCTGTGCTAGGAGGGGAGCTGGATCTTGCCAACGATTTGTGGCAGGGTCTTTCCAATGGACGAGGGGAACTTGCGAGGGCTGCCACATGGGTCCCCAGTGTTTATGGGTGGGGGAGAGTCCATGGTCATCGAAGGTTAGGAGATTGTGATGAATGAGGCAGGCAGTCACGACGTCGGCGGGGGCCTTGTGGGGAGAGGAGGCCCTTTCTTTTTGAATGAGTAGCTTGAGCTGTTGGTGAGTGTGCTCAACGATTCCTTGCCCCTGTGGATTGTATGGAATGCCAAAATGATGCGTGATGTGATACATCTGCACGAAGCTGGTGAAGGCGGCACTGTGATATGCTGGTCCGTTGTCTGTCTTGAGATCCCATGGAATTCCCATGAACAAAATAGCTTGGCGAAGTGCCTGGACGCAGTGTTTAGCACTTTCCCCCGTAAGAGGGACTGCATAGCACAGATGTGAAAAGGTGTCAATTGCCACATGAAGATATTTGAGGCGGCCAAATGCACTGACATGAGTGACATCTAATTGCCACCTTGAGTTTGAGCGGAGGCCACGGGGGTTAACACCCTGAGGCTGCAAAGGCCCAAGTGGCAACAATGGCGTGCAAGTCCGGCACGCGCACACAAGGTGTTTGCAAGTTTCAATGGGAAGGTCTGGGAAGAGCTTCTGGATGGACCGCGCGGAGAAGTGGAATTGGGAATGCAGGAGCTTGGCTTGATTAACAAAGTCTCCAAGCCGCGGCCTGTCAGCAGGGTTTTCATGTAGGAGGACCGGGTTTACCTGGCAGCTTGACACAGAAGCATCAGCGAGGTCATTCCCTTGAGCCAGAGGTCCTGGTAGGCCAGAGTGGCTTCTGATATGAGCAATGAACCAAGGCTGCTGCCTCGCCTCAAGCAGTCGCTGTACGAAAACGAGCGCTCGATCAATGTTTGAGTCACCCGGTAAGAAAGTGGCAAGCGGGAGGCTGCGGCACACTTGAAGAGTGTATAGGCTGTCAGTGAAGATGTTGAGAGACTGGTTTGGGTGGAGGTTAAGGACTGCAGCGACGGCTAGAAGCTCACCTACTTGAACAGAGAAGTCATTTGCGAACAGCAGTTGCCGTGGCTCAGGATTCTCAGGAGTATATGATGGCAGCAAACGCCGTTTTTGAGGCGTCTGTGAAGGCAGTGATAGCTGAAGGGATCGGGTTCCGTGCAGGCAATGGACGGAACGGGTTGGAAAACGCCAATTGAGACATTCCCTGCAGCAATCGGTGATGAGGATAGTGGTTGTCAAAGGAGCCGCGAAAGAGCTCTACCAGGCTCTGCATTTGGGCATTGTTCATGATGAGGGAGGTAACTTCCTTGGCATCTAAAGGCCAAACAATGGTGTGTGGCGGGATGCCATACGTTTGTATGGAGAGAAGTACTAAGTCAGTGGCCAGCGCGATCCAGGCCCTTGTAAAAGGGCAGATTTTCCGGAGTTTGCTCTTTGACGTATGCAGAAAAAGGAGAGGGCCATCTTGCCACAAGAGACCTGTGGGAGTGATTGGCATTGGCAGAACTAAAGCCAAAATTGGAAGGTTAGGGGAGAACCGCTCCAGGCGGCACTGCTGCAGAGCGGCGCTAACTTGCTGGATGACTTCTCGAGCAGCAGGAGTGATGGTGATGCTGCGGGTGGCTGCAGTTGGTGGGCTGTCTTTGGTCTGCAAGAGCTCGAAGAGGGGTTCCATCTGCGCTGTTGTGATGGGCAGCGCCGAGCGAAGCCAATTGATTTGTCCGCAAAGTTGTTGGAGTTCAGTCAGCGTCATCTTGTGAGAGACATGAATTTGTGGGCTTGTGGGCTGAATGAAGTGATGAAAATGAAAGCCCAAAAATTGAAAAGGAGGTTGGAGGTTTATTTTGTCTGATTGCACGGTAAGTCCGAGGCTTGAAAGGTTTGTCATCACTGCAGAGAGCAGGTCATTGAGGAGCGCGCTGGAGCTCGCTGCTAAGAGGTCATCCATATAGTGGAGAATGTATGTTTGCTCTGGATGAAACTTTGAGCACAGCGGCTCAATGGCATGGTTGACATAGAGCTGACATATGGTTGGGCTGTTCCGCATACCTTGCGGTAGCACTCGCCATTGGAATCGAAGCGCTGCGTCCTGGTTGTTGGTGCGTGGGAGTGTAAACGCAAATCGCGGACAGTCTCGTGGGTGAAGAGGAATAGAGAAAAAGCAGTCCTTGATGTCAATGGTTGCTGCATGAAAATGTTGGGGGACTGCAGTGGGGTGCGGGCATCCTGGCTGAGGTGACCCCATTGGTTTGATATGCTTGTTGATCTCACGGAGATCGGGAGAAGGCGGTATTTGCCAGTGCTCTTTTTGCTGATGACAAAGACTGGTGAATTGTAGGGACTAGTGGATGACTCTATATGCCCTGCTTGTAGCTGCTCTTCGACGAGGGCAGAGAGAGCTTGCAGCTTGTGAGCTGGCAAGGGCCACTGCTCGACCCAGATGGGCTCCTCTGTGTCCCATTCCAGAGGGATAGGGTCAGGTTTTGAGATGGGAGCAGTGGCCCCTAGGAGGGGGGGGCAGCGCAGCTGAGAAGGCTTCTGTGGTGATTCGGGCCTTTAACTGGCTGAGGACATCTCTCCCCCATAAGATGGTCTGGACTGACGAGAGGACGAGTGGGCGAATTTGGCCTTCATGGCCTTCTCGGTCACTCCAATGCAGAGGCTGGGATGTTTTCCAGGAGGTAGCGGCTCCTGTGGCGCCGATGACTTGAGGGCCGGTTTCTAGGGGCCAGTGATTGAACGCGGCGATTTCGAAGGGAACACAGGAGACTTCAGCGCCAGAATCCAGGAGCCCATCGAGCCATTGCCCATCGATCTTGAGCTCTAATGAGGGTCTCTGGCGGCGCGTGATGGGCATTGTCCACATTATGGCTTGGGAATTTTTCGGAGGGCCTCTTGAGGGTGGGGCTGAGGCCTGCCCCGCTGGGAGTTTAAAGGCTGCTGGGAACCTTGGGCAGAACAGCAGTCGCGGGCCCAGTGATATCCTTTTCCACAACGCAGACACGGCATAGAAGGGCCCCTTGGCCGCCGCGACAGTGGGTCTGAGTGAGGCGTTGGGCCTGGCTGGGAGCACTCGCAGACGAAGTGGCTGGGCTGGCCACACCGAAAGCAGACAGGAGTGGGGGCGGATGAAACAGCCATGGCAGAGGCAAAGGCAGCGGTGAGTGTCTTGACTTGTGGGTCGACGTCACGGCAAGCAAGGACCCACTCGTGCAGAGCTTTGTCGCGTATGGGAAGGACTACGGCCCAGAACGGTGCAAGGCACCCATCTATGATAAGTTCTTTGGCCAGCGCAAACTGGGCATCCTTGCTAGAAATTTTTCGCTGACAAGCTTCAAGGACGTGGGCGACAAATGCTGGGAAAGTCTCATTAGAGTCTTGAAGCAGTTGCGCGAGTTTGGTGGGCTGCTTGGTGGAGACTAGAGAGAAAGACTGCTGGACGAGGACTTTTACCCAGTGCCAAAACCCTGGGTCAATTTGGAGATAAGAACGAGGGTCTGCATAATTGTTGGTCCCCGTATATGCATCGGAGGGATCGAGGACGCCAGCTTGGGCATTTTCCACGATTTGCCGGTCAACAGCCGCTTGGTAATGGGCGCGCCATTCAATAAATTGACCCGGCGTCAGGATGGCACGGGCTAGCGCAATCCAGTCATATGGGAGAACGAGTTGGGTCCCCAACTCCTCAAGTAGTTGCTGCGCATAAGGGCTGCCAATTCCGTCTTCCTTCACAGCTTTGCAGAGGGTCCTGACCTCTTCCGCTGTAAAGGGTAGCCAAGTTTGGGGTCACTGCGGCGTGGGCTGCGGATTTAGCGGATACAGCTGGGGGGTTTGAGAAGACGTGGCACCGGGGACTGATGGAGCAGCCAAGGCAGGTGAAGGGCTATTGCCATACGGCGGCGGCAAGGGATAAGCGGAACATGGGTAAGAAAATGGCGGCTTAGCGGCTTCCGGGCGACAACAAAATGGCGGCGGGACCCTTCCGGGCGCCGGCAAAGATGGAGGAGCAGCGACATCCGGCAGTGGACAAGATGGCACGAGGGGCATTTCCGGTTTAGCGGAAGATGGCGACCATGCAGTTTCCAGGCCCGAACCGGATGCTGACTGGGCAGGAAGAGGCAGGTAGAGGCGGGAGGAGGACACCGGCAAAGAAGAAGCTGAATGCGCGCCATCTTGGGCAGAAGTGGGGGAAGAAGGCGGAAGTCCGCCATATTGGGGAGCAGCAGGAGTGGTTTCTGTATGCTGCGGGGAGCTCGGGCGGGGAGGTTCGCGCTCGAGAGCGGCAGCAAGTTGGTTAGACAGAGAGTCAGTGTCGGCGGGCTCATCGGGATCACAGTCTAGAGGCCGTTTAGGAAAAGCTTCATAAACGGCCTCGGTCGGAGCGCCAAGGAGACAGGCGTGAATGGCAACGAGAACGGGTAAGAAGCCTGCTGGGAAGGTGCGTTTCTCGTGCTCCATGGCGGAGGTGACTCGATCTATGAGTCGCGAGTATGTGTCCGGGCTCCAGAGTTGGCAGGTGGTGAGCCACGGATTAAAAGGGAGCAAGAGATCCCAGTACTTTTGGAGCTGCCACAAGGAGACGCGGACTCCATTGGCATCGAGCAGGGCAGCGAGGGCCCTGACTTGAGGCGCCTGACGCAATGACAAAGAGGCACCCATGACGAGATAGGAGTGGGACGATGGCGAGGGGTCCCAGGGCGGGACGACAGCGAGGGGTCCCTACCTGGAGAGGAGGAGGATCGCCAATTACAGCAGCAGCAGAGAGGGGCTGGGGGAGGAGCCGCCACGTTGGGTGCCAGTTGTGGCAGAGCGGGGGGATTCCAACCTCGCTCAGGCCCAGGAGTCGGGGGGCTGCTCCAGTCGAACCGCCAGTGGGGGGTGCTCTGGGCAGAGCACCGGCTCTCCAGGTGTGGGGGACGTGCGGTTAGGAAAGAACCACGGAGACCGCTTGAGCACAAGAACAGGTCTGCTTTATTGCGGAAGTACACTTGGTTATATAGGCAGGGAAGGGGGTGGAGTATGAGGGGGAGAGCAGGGCGGAGGGGTGGCTGCGGATTGGCTAAAACTGGGGGGGCAGACCTCTGGTAATACGCCGTAAGCAGTTACTGGGGAAGAGGGCAGATTGTAGGTTGGTAATATGGGCGGGACTGGCGGGAAGGGTGGCGGGGGCTGGAAGGGGAGGAGGGGTGGAGAAAGGCAGCAACAAGCGTGGTCCTGGAGGGCACTCTACAGGGGAGATTTGAGTCTAGGTTCACACTCAAGAAAGTGTGTACACCCAACACCATTACAAGTTCTCCCTTGCCTCTGTAATTCCCCCAACCTCCTCTTCCAACCCACTGCCATGTCCCAAGATAACTATTGATCTTCTTTATGTTACAGTGGATTAGTTTGCATCTTCCAGAATTTAAATAAATTGAATTATAAAGTACTTGCATTTATTTCTTTACCTTCTATCACTCAGTATACTTTTCAGTAATGCATCCATGTGCTTGTGAGTACCATTCATTATTCTGAGTTATATTCCTAGTATTCAAATATATGCAAAGAGCTCAATATGTTTATTCACCCGCTGATATATATTAAGACTATTTATAGTTTCTGGATATTAAAAAGAAGTCTAATACTCAGAGAAAACAATTTCTATTTTTTTTTAAAGATTTATTTATTAATTTTTCTCCCCTTCTCCCCCACCCCCACCCCGGTTGTCTGTTCTGTCTATTTGCTGCATCATCTTCTTTATCCGTTTCTGCTGTTGTCAGAGGCACAGGAAACTGTGTTTCTTTTTGTTGCGTCATCTTGTTGTGTCAGCTCTCCATGTGCATGGTGCCATTCCTGGGCAGGCTGCACTTTCTTTCACACTGGGCAGCTCCCCTTATGGGGCGCACTCCTTGTGCGTGGGGCTCCCTTACACGGGGGACATCCCTGCGTGGCACAGCACTCCATGTGTGCATCAGCACTGTGCATGGGCCAGCTCCACACGGGCCAAGGAGGCCCGGGGTTTGAACTGTGGACCCCCCATGTGGTAGACGGACGCCCTAACCACTGGGCCAAGTCTGAATCCAACAATTACTATTATTTCTACAAAAACAGCAAATCAACAACTACAAAAACTGAACAAACTGCAAATTAACTAGTTGAGCTCAGTACATCAGGTAATTGAAATCACAGGGCTTTAAGCTTGAGAGAGGCAGATACCTGCAAGCAGAAAGAGTACCTAAACATTAGTTTACCTGGGGGAGATATCAGCAGTTTACCTAGGGGAGATGTCAGCAGATGGGATTTACACTAATAGAAGATCACACTAGCATTTGTAATCAATTTCTTAAGACAGTGTGATCAAGGCATAAGACCAACAGGCACATGTCTAGAAGGATTCACCCAGCATTAGGGAGAATTGGCACCACGTTCCCCCCTTCCTGGTGGTGCTGCCTGGGGGAAAGGAAGGGCAGCCTCTGCTGAAAAGTGCACAGACCCACCTCCCCAGCTCCACTGCAGATGAAATAATCTGATGGGGGCAATCACCATGGCCTTTATCCTACAGGTGAAATCCCACAGAAACTGGGAGGGATTAGATTCTACTACCCAAACTCTCTCACTGCCTCCTCTACCTTCCCTCAGGAAAAAAACGTTTTCCCCAGGACAGGCACTGAGTCACAGAAGACACTGAGGGAAGGAAAACCACTCCAGTTGTTTGAGGGAAGAGATGGGAAAAGCAACACTCTCCCCTCAGGAACAGGAACCTGTGCTAATTCCTCAACTGCCCACTGAGGAGGAGGGCCAGGGACACAGGGACTTTCAGCTGGGAGAGCTGAAAGGGGGAACGCTCTCTGCAGAGGGCACAAAGAAAAATCCCAAGTCAAAAAGGCAGAAAAAAACAAGTTATCAGTAGTAGAAACTAACATTTTGGTGGCCAGAGCAGAAAAAAATCAACTCAGGTAGACATGGCAACAACAACCTCCATGTCAGGTCTGGCTCGACTCAGACAACCCCACAGTAAAGCTTAGCAGAAGGTGGGGGTGATCACACTGAAGCAGCAATAAAGGAATGAACACTACAATTAATAATAACATAAAAACGATATAACAATATCTATTCTCTAACACAACATATCTAGCTTTCTACAAAATTTTTAGAGTAAATCAAAAAGCAAGAAAGAATTCTTCACAACTACTCAAATGAGACTAATATGTGATCCAGATACAGGAATTAAAATAAAAAAATACATATATATATATTTTTAAAGATTTTTTATTTATTTCTCTTCCCTTCCCCCCCAGCCCCAGTTGTCTGTTCTCTGTGTCTATTTGCTGCGTGTTCTTTGTCTGCTTCTGTTGTTGTTAGCGACATGGGAATTTCTGTTTCTTTTTGTTGCGTCATCTTGTTGCATCTGTTCTCCGTGTGCACAGTGCCATTCTAGGGCAGGCTGCACTTCCTTTTGCACTGGATGGCTCTCCTTAATGGGGCGCACTCCTTGTGCATGCGGCTCCTCTACCCAGGGGACACCCCTGCATGGCACGGCACTCCTTGTGCGCATCAGCAAAGCACATGGGCCAGCTCCCCACGGGTCAAGGAGGCCTGGGGTTTGAACCACGGACCTCCCATGTGGTAGACAGATGCCCTAACCACTGGGCCAATTCCGCTTCCCAAAATAAAAATATATAAACAAGGAATTTAATGCACTATGATTAATATGCTGATGTTCTTTTTGTTTTTTATTTTTTTTAACAGATAACACAAAACATGTGAATCCAGTGGCAATGTCACTGCCATTTTTCAGGTGAACAAACTCCGAGCAGAATAGAGGAGCTGTGTGCTCTGCTGAAGAGCTCATCGCTGGTGAGAAGTCCCAGCGTCTGGGCCTGGGCTCCCCACTGAGACTGCTCCCATGAACCAGCAAAAGCACATCTTGTGACATTCTGAGTTAGGCTTCAGAAGCCCTCTCTCAATACTGGTGTGATTTTGCTGCATTCCAATCTTTACTTAAAGAGCATATAGATTTTCAGGGTTCGTGTTGACTAATTTGTCGGAGTCTCTGATATTTCACATGTCATTATCTCTCTCTTGCTACTTCTGCAAGATGCCTTCATTTGTTTATTTGCAACAGTTTTATTGAGATATAAATTACATGCAATAAATTGCATATATTTATTATTTCCAGTTTGGTAAGTAATCACGTATGTGCATACCCATTAAACATACATTCTTAATTCCTACCTCCAATTCATTCTCACTTCCTACTCTGTCCAAAGACATCAACTGATATTGATTTTTGTTTGTTCTTATTTAGTCTCCATCTTTGAGAATTTATAAAAATTGAATTGTACAGTATATACTTTTGTTAAGTTTTAATCCCTGTACTTATTTGGGATTGCACCCTTTTTAGTGGCTATGAGGCATTCATTGATGTTGTTGCTGAGTTCTTTTCTAATGGTTTCTTAGAACACCAGGTATTTATGTATTTACCTGTACATGATTACTTGGAAAGTTTCCAGTTTTGAGCTTTTACAGAAAAAGCTACTGCAAAGGTTTATTATATAAAAATCTGAAAAAAACGTTTGATGCATTAGATGATTGTTGTAACTGTATGCTGTTTACAAGAAAACCAATTTAAATTTAAGAGGTGCAAAGGGGAAAAAGCAAAATTTGAAGAGAAAAGAAGAAAGAAGGAAAAAAGAGAAAGAGGGAAAAGAAAGAAAAGAAAGAAAGAAAGAAAGAAAGAAAGAAAGAAAGAAAGAAAGAAAGAAAGAAAGAAAGAAAGAAAGAAAGAAAGAAAGAAAGAAAGAAAAAGAGAGACAGACCTTGAAACCATGGACAAAAAGAAAGCATCAGTATATTTGATACTTTTATCTTGCACTGCTATAGCAATTTCATTACAGGCCAAGGAGAAAATAAAACTACCATATTGAATAAATTACTAAAACTTTTCTACTTTGAATAGTATTTTCCATTTGATAGATTTATGGTCATGTCCTGTTCAAAAAGACAAGATTCTTACCATATTTTAAATATTATTATAGGTTGCCACTGAAAGAAAAAATTTACATTGTCACTGAACATCAAGGTTGAAAATCTGACCTGCATGAAAAATAAACCTAAATGTGAATAAAAGAAAAAACATTATTATATTATAGGACTTCAAAGATAAAGTCCTCACAATGTGCCACCTAAATGTGGATACTCGTTCTGCTTGGAGTTGCTTAGATGTAGGGTTTCCTTGCTTCTGCCCTTGTCACTCTTATTCTGCATTTTTAACCAACAGTATTCATTAAGGCAAACATATTCTTTTCTGAAGAGGTCTTAAGCAAATTGTGGACAAATTACAAACTTTTAGCATTAAAAGAGGTTAAACACATACATAGCCTTGAGTAACATAGATTAAGTATCTTTTTTCTTGGACTAGTGACAAGAAAAGGTGAACAATGTCAAAAAGTTTAAAATTCAGCACACAAGCCATTCCTAACAGTGCTTCTGTACCTTTAAGCTCTTAACAGTATAGAATTTATGTAAATGCAATAAGGAATTCAAGCTTGGCATTCCACCCAAGCAGGATTTTAAACTATATATACAGAAAGGAGATGATAAATACAAAATTAGAAGGATACTTCTGTTTTTCCTTATAGATTTGAAAATTGACAAACATTTTAAAAATTTATTTTTACTGTCTTTTTTTAAAAGATACATTGAGCACACAAAATGTTACATTAAAAAATATACGAGATTCCCATATACCCCACTCTCCCCCACACACACACTCCTCCCACAGCAACAACCTCTTTCATCTATGTGGCACATTCATTGCATTTGATGAATACATTTTGGAGCATGGCTACACAGCATGGATTATAGTTTACATTGTAGTTTACATTCTTCACCAACCCATTCAGAAGAGTTATGGCAGGATATATCATGTCCTGCATCTGTCCTTGCAATATCACTCAGGACAACTCCAAGTCCCAAAAATGCCCCCATATCACACTTCTTCCTCTCCCTGCCCTTGGCAAGTCCCATGGCCACTGTTTCCACATCAATAATACAATTTCTTCCATTGCTAGAATCACAATAGTTCTATAGTTGAATACCAGTAAGTCTACTCTAATCCATATTTTATTCCTCCATCCTATGGACCCTGAGATGGTGATGTCCACTTCACCTCTAAATCAAGAGGAGGCTTAGATCCCACATGGCTGAAGGGTGGGATTCTCCTGCTTGCAGCTATAGATTTTCTCAGTTCCCTGGTGTGGTGATTGACCATCCTCAGCTCCTGAGCTGACCTAAGTCCAATGAACCAGAGAGTATGTATTGCAACTCTGCCGAGGTTCAGGGCCCAGCTGGCACATGATCAGTCCAGAGATTCAAGTCTCCTGAGCATACACCAAACCCAGCACCAACCACAGGTTCGGTAAAAGTGACAGAAGAGGCATGTGTAGAAAGGTTACATCTGAGTCCAATTCCATCATACTCAGGAGCACAAATTCCAAAGTAAGGCCCACTGGCAAGGCACTGAACTCCAGAGCCATCTGCCATGACCATAGGACCAGGGTGTCTCTGTAGCCTTCAGAAGCACCTAGGTTTTATCTACTTTGGCTGTCCTGGGATCCTGCTGATCTGTGCCTAAGTGCGACCCCTATGATGACACTCCGACTCATTTTGAAGTCTCTTAGTCATATAAACTGATTTGTCTTTACCATTTTCCCCTTTTATTCAAGGTCTTTTTCTAGATGCATCACCATCTGGTGCTTGGTAGTATTCCCTCAGCACCAGGGAGGTTCATCTGCGGGAGTCATGTCCCATGCTGGGGGAAAGGTAATGCATTTACATGCTGAGTTTGGCTTAAAAAGTGGTCATATTTGAGCATTATGGAGACTCCCAGGAGGTAACTTTTTTTTTTAAAGATTTATTTATTTGTTTCTCTCCCCTTCTCCCCACCCTGGTTGTCTGCTTTCTGTGTCTATCTGCTGCATCATCTTTGTCCGCTTCTGTTGTCAGTGGCACAGGAATCTGTATTTCTTTTTGTTGCGTCATCTTGTGTCAGCTCTCTGTGTGTGTGGCACCATTCCTGGGCAGGCTGCGCTTTCTTTCACACTGGGCGGCTCTCCTTACGGGGCACACTCCTTTCGTGTGGGGCTCCCCTATGCAGGGGACACCCCTGCATGGCACAGCACTCCTTGCATGCATCAGCACTGTACATGGGCCAGCTCCACGTGCGTCAAGGAGGCCCGGGGTCTGAACCTTGGACCTTCCATGTGGTAGACAGACACTCTAACAACTGGGCCAAGTCCACCACCAGGAGGTAACTCTTAGGCACCCTGCAGCTCTAGGCCCAGTTGAAATTTCCAGCACACAGGCTTATAAGCATAGTCATCAGTATCAAGGACGCATCATTGGACCATCCTTCTTCTTGCCCTTGCACTTGGACGATTGTTGCTGTTCCATTGGAGAATGTGACAGAACTCCCCAGGGTGGGAACTCAGCACTTGCTCAGTTGTCATGTGTAATTCTACCCACTATGACAATACCCAACAAACATCTTAACATATCTATATACCCTATATGCATGCCCTGGAGAACTCCCTCCCATACATGCATCCCCCTTCAGTGACACCCCACACCAATGCTCCTCCCCTGCCATAGTTCAACCCCTCTTGTGTTCCAAAACTTCTTAAAAAAATGAAGCCTAATATATTGCCAAATTCAATTAGTAGGAAAATGAAATAGTAATGATAGGTTTAAAGATTAGACGTGGAATACATAGTAATTTAGGAAAACTAAAATAAAGTAAAAAGTAAATTGGGGTATTAAAAAATGAAAAATATCATAAAACTTTATTTAACATTTTGTCTTTCATCACTGTAATAGGTGTTGTCCTGTATGTATAGTGACAAGGCAATCTCTTCCATTTCTTCCTCAGTGTCTATATCCTTAAAAAAATTTTTTTTAAATTATGTCTTCAAGAAGGTTTTGGTCACAGTAAAGTCACATATGAAATATAGGGGACTCCCGTATGCCCACCATCAAACCCTTATCTCCCTTCTCCAACAATGATCTTTTTACATGTGAATATTACATTTGCTACAACTGGTGTACAAATATTGAAACATGGGCTACTAACCATGGTTACATTATGGTTTACATTTTAGATTGTACACTTTTAAAAGTTTTTGGTTACATTATGATTTACATTTTAAACTATACACTTTTATAAAATTTTCATGATATTTATCATGACCTGTGCCCATCATTGAAGGATCATGCAGAACACTTCCATTGTCCCCCAGTTACCCCTCTTCCAGCTATTCTATTCCTCTCTCCCTCTCCCCTCAGGGTCCATGGTGACAACCAAGCTTCACTGCTTGAAGGACAAGATTCATAGATACTTGCAGCAACACTGAGGGTGTGACACACTAGTCTGTCCTCCCCCATTGAGAGCCACCCATGCTCTCAAGAGACACCCTTTCCTCTGTTTGAGGACATCAGTCCTCCCCAGGATGGGGGTACACACTTCCCGCTCATTGTATGTGTCTCCACCCACTGATATAACACAATATGACAAGATGAACACTCACACACTCCCTAGAAGCCTGCCCCAGGTGCACCTTGTGCCAGATGCCCCCTGTCAAACACCTTAAATCAGTATCCTTTCCTTATATTTTCTAAAGAGTTTTGTCAACATTTTAGTTTCAACCACATACCTGACAATCTTCCATGTTCACCTGCTGCCCTCAACCCTCCCCCCAATTCCTTGGACCATCAGACCCATCCTCCCAACCCTAGCCCCCCTCAAGCCTGCAAAGCCCCACACAATAGTATCCCTATGCCCCAACTTATCCCTTCACTGAACAACTACTTACCTCCATATTATCATAGATTTCGCCCACGTAGGCATCAGCTCACAACCTTCCTCTCCCCCACAACCTCCTGTAAGCCTATCATCCAGTCCCTAGTTCTCTGAGACAGAGATTTGCTTAATTTGCTTGATTTGCTTAATTCATATCAGAAAGGTCATGTAGTAGTTGTCCTTCAATGCTTAGCTTGCCTCACTCAACATAAAGTTCTCAAGATTTATCCATGTTATTCCATGTGTTAGTGCTGTATTCCTTCTTACAGCTAAGTAGTATTCCATTGCATGTACAAACTACATTTTGTTTATCCATTCATCTGTTGATGAGTATTTGGGTTGATTCTAACTTTTGGCAATAGTGAATAATGCCGCTATGAACATTGGTGTGCATATATCAGTTCATGGCCTTGTTTTCAGATCTTCTGGATATATACCCAGCAGTGGAATTGCTGGGTCATATGGCAAATCTATAGTTAGTTTTTTTAGGAACTGCCAAACTGTCTTCCAGAATGGCGGGATCCTTCTACATTTCCACCAGCAGTGGATGGATAGGAACCATCCTATCCAACACTTGCACTCTTCTGTGTTTTTAATAGCCACCAGTCTAATGGGAGTAAGATGATATCTCGTTGTAGTTTTGGTTGGCATTTCCTTAATAGCAAGTGATGTTGAGTATCTTTTCATGTGCTTTTTAGCCATTTGAATTTCTTCTTTGGAGAAGCATCTGTTCAAATCTCTTGCACATTTTTTAAATGGGTTGTCTTTTTTTTTTTCAAGATATAGGATTTCTATATAAATGCTGGATATTAAGCTCCTATCAGATATATGGTTACCAAATATTTTCTCTCATTGGGTAGGCTGTCTTTTCACTTTCTTGATAAACTCTTTTGAGGTGAAAAAGGCTTTAATTTTGAGGAAGTCCCATTTATTTATTTATTTTTTTATAGCTTGTGCTTTGGAAGTGAAGTTCATGAAGACATTTCCTATTTCAACGTCCTGTAGATGCTTCCCTACATGAAAATTGACAATTTGAGGACAGCTCTATGATAGTAAACATTAGGTAATAACAGGTGTTGGGAAATCTAGCTACAACAAACTGATTTAAATTATTCAAGATGGCATGGTAGTGTTTTATACAATTCAGTTCATAGTCAAGGGCACAAGACAACATTTGACAAAAATAATCACATCAATTTACCTAGAAATCAAACACAAATAGGTATGAATACAATCTCCAAAATCTGTGTTTTCAAGTGCATAGTAACCATTTACTCAAAATTATACCAGAATTTGGAGGATTAAAGTCTTCTGTGACATAAAGCCATTTTGAATAGTTTCATATCTCTGATGGGCAAGAGAGAAGGTGAAAGAACAAGTGAGTAGAACCACGGGCAGCTAGACAGTAAAAACAGACTCAGCATCAGCCTCCCCTGGCCTTCTGTCCTCCCTGACCGCATGCATGCATCACCTAGTAGCAGCATGCTGAAGGCCAATTTTAAAGCCATTTGTCTCATTAATCTTAAAGACTCCTTGAATTTTTTATAATTGTTTTGTTGTTTAAATAAATGCCTCCTCTATATTGAAAGCAGTCTGGACTCAGATGGGATCTCCCTTCATAAGACTTTCATGCTAATGTGCTGGAGGTGCAGTTAATGTTGGGGTTTAAGATATATTTAGGGGATTTGAATCTCTGGACTGACAATGTGATAGCCAGATCCTGAGCCTCAACAGACTCCAGCACCTACAATCTGATTTATTGGACTTACCACACTCAGCTAAGATGGAGGTGAAGGACAACCACCACACCATGGAGCCTAGAGTGATTACAACTGAAAATGGGAGGATTGCATCCAGCATCCAGGTGGAATCTGAGCCTCCTCTTGACATAAAGGTGCAATGGACACAACCAATCCAGTGTCCACATAGAAGAGGTGGCATTGGATTGGGAAAAGTGGACATAATGGACAAAGGGTATGGGGAAAGGCAGGAAGAGATGAGAGGTGGAGGCGTCTTCGGGACATGGAGCTGCCCTGGATGGTGCTTCAGAGGTAATCACCGGACATTGTAAATCCTCACAGGGCCTACATGATGGAATAGAGGAGAGTATGGGCCATGATGTGAACCAATGTATATGAGGTGCAGAGGTGCCCAAAGATGTACTTACCAAATCCAATGGATGTGTCATGATGATGGGAACGAGTGTTGTTGGGGGGGGGGGAGGGGGGGGTGGGGGGGTGGGGTTGAATGGGACCTCACATATATATTTTTAATGTAATATTATTACAAAGTCAATAAAAAATAAAAAAATTAAAAAAAAAACAAACAAACAAAAAAAAAAAAGCAGTCTTAGCAGAAGTTTCCATGAAGATAAGCCCAAGTTCTTGTGCAAAGCTCCATCTGCTGCACCTCTGTAATATGACCTTGTGATGGAATGAAAGGATTCCTGCCCTGCTGTATACCGTATTTGAAGTTTTATCTGTTTTCCATCAATTGTTATCATTAGAGCACAGAACTCTACACCAATTGTAAGGCCATGCACTGGCTCAAACCTCTGGTCTGTAAACTGTAGCAGTAAGCATGATTTACCAACACCTGTGTCGCCTAAAGTACCTGAAGAGATAAGCATACCCCATGGCCAGGGCTGCCTGGTGCTAGGGCACAGGGCTCCTCCTCCTGCTGCTGCTACTCCTACACACCTCTCACCCTCCAAACTCCAGGCCCTGCCCACCGCCGCCAGCTGCCTTGAATGAGGGGCCACGGAGGAGGTGGACAAAATGACACCTGGGGAGCCTACTCTATCAATATCACTTTCGGGCAAAGTAGAGTTCCCCAAGTTAAGATTACTAGTAATAGAAATAGAAAGTACATAGTAAAAAGGGAGTCCACTCTCCAAAACCCAGTTGATGAAACTGGTCATTGAAATAGATGAATCACGTCTTCAACATCCCACCCTCTGTAATTGTTTAATAACTAGGAATTTAATAAAGACAGCCAAGGATAATATGAACAGTATTTTCAACCTTCTTGATCCAATCTCATATCATAGAATAGTCGACTAAAAACCCACATAATATAAAAGCTATCCCTCCCCAGAAGTGATTAGGAGTTAAGGTAGATAAATGCAATGTGGTGTCCTAGAATGGGTCTTTGTACAACAAAAAAAGCATATTGGTGATGTGACCTGGCAAACCCACTTCTAGGTACATTATATACATACTAGGATTAAAAACAGGGTCTCAAACAGGTATTTGCACAAAAATGTTCACAGCGGCATTTTTAACAATTGCCAAAATGTGCAAATAACTGTGTCCATCAACATGTGAGTGGATAATCATTACTTGATAAACACATATACTAGAGTATTTTTAAACTTTTAAAAGGATTGAAGTTCTGACTCATGATACAATATGATAAAACTCTAAGAGATCATGCTGAGTGAAGTAGGCCAGAAACAAAATAACAATTATTGTATGATCTCTCTTATATAGAATAGAGTATGCGACTTGACCGAGTCAGAAACTAGAATACAGGTTACCAGGGGCTGGTGGGGTTGGGGAAATGGGAGATAATGATTAATTGCAATGGAGTTTCTGTTTGACATGATTTTAAAACTTCAGTAATTGATGGTGTTGATGGTTGATAGTGATAACATTGCAAATGTAATTTATACCACTGAATTGAATTGAAATTAGAAAAATGGGAATAGTCAGTATATATATATATATATATATATATATATATATATATATATATAATATAAACTATATACTATTTTCCATTTTTTTCTATAAACCTACAGCAGGCTTAATATACTTTTTAAAAGATATTAGTGGAAAGTGATTCACCTATAATAATAGCTGCAGTTTAATAGTTTAATCAGATTACGTGATCCAATACATAGACCTCCCTGAAAAATCTACACAAAGATTCTAGAGATGATAAATAAGTTCAGAAAAATGTCAGGATATAAGGTCAACACTCAAAAATCAGTAGCATTTCTGTATACCAATAACGAACAAACTGAAGAGCAAATCAAGGGGAAAATTCCATTTACAATAACAACAAAAAAGAATCAAGTATCTAGGAATAAACTAAAGATGTAAAGGACTTGTACATAGAAAACAATACAACACTGTTAAAGGAACTTAAAGAAGACCTAAATAAATGGAAGAATATTCAGTGTTCATGGATTGGACATTAAGATGTCTATCCTATCAAAATTGATTTAAAGGTTTAACACAATCCCAATAAAAATTACAACAGAAATTTTTTACTGAATTGTAAAAGCTAATTATGAAATTTATTTGGAAGGACAAGGGGCCCTCAATAGCCTAAAACTTACTGAAAAAGAAAAGCACAATTGGTTGGTATCCTGCTACCTGATTTTAAAGCATCATGCAAAGCTACAGTGGTAAAAATTGCATGGTATTAGCACAAGGATAGACGTACACACCATTTGAGCCAAACTGAGACCTCTGATATCAATCCTTTTATATACAGTCAACTGCTACTCAATAAGGCCACCAAGCCCACTCAACTGGGACAGAATGGCATCTTCAACAAACGGTGCTTGGAGAACTGGATATCCATATCCAAGTGAATGAGGGAAGACCACCATCATCACACCCTATACAAAAATTGACTCAGGATGGATCAAAAACCAAAATATAAGAGCCAAGACCATAAAGTTCTTAGAAGATAATGTAGGGAAGCACCTATGAGATCTTGTAGTAGGAAATGGTTTCATAAACTTTACACCCAAAGCACAAGCAATGAAAGAAAAACCAGATAAGTGGGATGTTCTCAAAATTAAGAAGTTTTGCACTTCAAAGGAGTTTGCCAAGAAAGTGAAAAGGCAGCTTATTCAACGGGAGAAAATATTTGGTAACCATTTACCCCAAAAGGCCTAATATCCATCATATATAAAGAAATCCTACATCTCAAAAACAAAAAGACAAACAACCCACTTAAAAGTAGGCAAGAGATTTGAATAGACATTTTTCCAAAAAGAAAACACAAATGGCTAAACAGTACATCAAAAGCTGCTCAACATCACTAGTATTAGTTATTAGGAAAATGCAAATCAAAACTACAATACTATATCATCTTGTATCTATTAGACTGGTGGCTATTAAAAAAAAAACCAGAACTACGAGTGTTGGAGAGGATATGGAGGAAAGGGAACACTCATCCACTGCTGGTGGACATGTAGAATGGTACAGCCATTTTGGAGGGCATTTTGGCAGTTCCTTAGGACACTAACTATAGAAACTGCTATATGATCCAGCAATTCCACTGCTGGGCATATGCCCAAAAGAATTGAAAGCAGGGACATGAACAGATATGTAGCGAGCAAAGGAGGTCATGATGAAGTCAAGAGTTTATGTTCCCTGTTATGTACCTGCATGCGGGTCAAAACAGGGGAAATGCAAGCAATTCTATGAACTACACTCTTGGCTGAAGTGCTTGTTGTTCCTTGTAAGGATGTACATTTGGTTAATTAAAAGAGGGCGTGTTTTTGGAGGCAGAACTAAAGACACCTGCTGTTTCTGTAAAAGTCTAAAAATAGCTTCATATATAAGCATCATTGTACTCATATGTAATAAAAGCATGGAGCTGACTGTCTGCTTTGCTGAATGCTTGAGCGAGCTTCAGTCCTCCTTACTACCAATTATCTGGTTGCTGATTCTTATCTCTGTCTCTGTTCCATACAATTTTACACAACACAGATATATGCACATCAACATTCAGAGCAGCATGATTCATTATTGCCAAGAGTTGGAAGCACCTCAAGTGTCCATTAACAGGGAATGGAAAGGCAAATTGTGCTATATACTTACAACTGAATATTACTCCAGTGTAAGAAGGAATCAAGTATTGACATATGGGACAACATGGGTGATTATTGAACACCTTATGTTGACTGAGGCAGGCCAGTAACTAAAGGACAAATATTAATGCATGACCACACTGATATGACCTAAGCAAATTGAACAGATTCAAAGTGCTAGAGCCTGGAAGATAGGTTATCAGGGACAGAAAGGAAGTAGAGTATTGTGAGCCCATGTTCAATATGGGCAAACCTATGATAAGGTGGAAAAGGGTGCTTTGGTAGTGAATGAGCATGATGTGAGTATGGTCAATGATGTTAGAATGTGAGGGTGAGCAGGGTAGAGGTTTGGGTTGGATATCCATGGAACTGGAGAGAGGGCTGGAGGAAGGAACAGGTGAACTCTGGGGACTTGTATGCTTATGGTTAAAGCTACAATGCTGGAAACGCTCTTAGCAAATACAGCAGGGAAGGGTTATTGTGTAGGGTATTGGGGTGGGTGGATATGTGGGAAAGGGTGCACCTGGGGCATGCGTATATGGATTATGAAAGTGTTCATCTTATCATGTGGTGTTATCTCAGTGGGTGGAGACTGACACAATAAACAAGAAAATATTAAACTCCCATCCTGCTAGGTTCTCAATTAGAAGGGCAAGAATCTCTGGAGAACATAGACAATTAGTAACAAAAGAAGATCCACAAATATGTCAAGCCCTCAATATTAATGCAAGTAAGTATCAATCTGATTCTTCAAATATTGCAACCTAGTTGTAACCAAGGGTTTGGAGGGGGAGGAATAAGGAAGAATGAATGGAGCATGGGACATTTTTAGGGCATTGGAATTATTCTGCATGATCTTGCAATGACAAATACAGGCCCTTATGCAATTAATAAGAATAAATATGAAGGGGAGGGGTTGAGTTACATGGAATCCCATATATTTTCTTTGTGACTTTTCTGTTACCGAAAGGTTCTTTGAAAATAAAGTGAAAAAAAATAAGACACTGGGGGCACATACAGAAGAAATTGTCACTGAACATAAAATATAACACATCTTATGGGACTGAAAAACATAATAAAAAATATACTTTTCTATATTTATTTTTTTAATTTTTTATTTTTTATTTTAAAGAAGCTTTAGATTACATAAATGATATATCAAAAATATAGGGGATTATCAGATGCCCCACTCCCTCTTCCTCCCACACTTTTCCCCACCATTAGCAACATCTTTGTTTAGTGTGGTGCATTTGCTACAATTGATGGACATATATTGAAGCATTGCTACTAACCATGATCAATAGTGTATGTATGTAGTAGTTTATATTTTGCATGACACATTTTTATAGGTTTTGACAAAATATATAATGGCCTATTTCCCTCATTGCAGTGCTATTCAGAAAATTTCCAGTGTCCCCAAAATACCCCTTGTTATACCTATTCCCTCTCACTACCCTCAGAACCTCTGATGACCATTGCCTCTACATCAATGTTAAACTTTCTTCCATTCCTACAATAATGATATCTACTTTAGTCCACAGGTGCATTCCCTCCTTAGGTTTGTTCATTCTTCAATCTTGAGGATTTAAAAATGGTAATATCCACTGTGCTGACTGAGAGGGGACATAGATACTATGGGACAGATGGATGAAAGTGACTTGCTTGAAGTTGTAGATACTCTCTGTTTTAGGGATGGGTGTCTTCATTATTTTTATTTATTCATTTTTTGGCTTCATTTTTGAGGAGGTTTTCGATGGCAGAAGAATTGCATCTGTGGCAGGAGAGGATTGCTGGTGCAGTGGTGGGGGGATGTGTGGGGAAGGTGCACCTGGAATATGCCTCTGGAATATGAATGTCTTTAAGTGGTCATGGGGTGTTGTCTTGGTGGGCGGAGACCCACACAATAACCAAAAGTATATTGAATCCCCATCCTGGGGAGTCCTGCTACCTTCTTTTGTAGAAAGGCAAGAATCTCTAGAGTACATGGGCAGTGCCTAGTGACGGAGGACAGACCAATATACAAGGCCCTTCATATTGATGCTTGTTCTTATGAACCTTGTTCTTGTGAAATTGAAACTTAGCCTAGTTTTATATATTGCCAAATAATTACCTCCTGAAAGCATACTTGTTGCTCAAATGTGGCCTCTCTCTAAGCCAAACTTGGCATATAAATTCCCTACCTTTCCCCCATCACTGGAAACTTGGCATATAAATTCCCTACCTTTCCCCCATCACATGACTCCCAGTGATGAGACTTCCTGGCACTGAGGGATTATCACCAAGTGACAACTAGTGATGCATTTGGAAAAAGACCTTGACCAAAAAGAGGAAATACTAAATACAAATGAATTTTTATGGCTAAGAGATTTCGAAGTGTCATTCCAGAGGTTACACTAACACATGACTGCCACAGTAAACAGTGGTTCAAGCAGGGGTCTCCTGAGGCTCTATAGACATCTAGACATTATAGACAGGGCAGAGAATCTCAGGAATTCAGCACCCGATCAGAGGGCCTTTCCTTGGAATATATGATAACCTAGACCCCAATGGACTGGAGTTGAACTCATAATTTTCCTACACATGGTTCTTATGCCCTGTTTATTTGACATCTAATTAGTATTATACCCATTAAATGTGTCCCAGAGACTTAAATCTTCCAACTATTCATATGCCAGTTGAGCCCTGAATCTCAGCAGAGCTGCAGGCAACACCTATCATCCAGTTCATCAGAATCAACCAGGAAAACTAACAAAAGTATGATGACAAGACAGAGAGTATCTACAACCACAAGCAAGACAGTTCCATCCATCTGCTCTATGGGATATAAGCCCCCTCTAAACCATAAGTAGAACAGTCTTCACCATCCCCAAATCCTCAAGATTGAGGAACAAACACATGTAAGACTAAAGAACGAAAAAATAAACCTACCTCACTACATAGAATCTAAATTTTTGACCTGATAGTAGATTGATTGCATAATGCAAAGTAATTGAACAATCATGGGAATAGTTTGAATGGTAATTTTGCAATTATAAGGAAGTGAGATGTATGAGGTTAATAATCTGCATAATATTTAAGTTTGTCAGGAAAGAAGTTTTGTACAGTAGAAAATGTCACTCTGCAATTTACAGAATTTCAGTAAAAACTCCTAAATAGAAAAGCACTCATGCTCATGGTTGGTCAAGGAAATGCTAAGAATAGTAATATTTTTCACCCATTGTATAAGAGGAAATAAAAATAAATGAGTAATAGCACTTTCACCTGTGGAGTTCAGAATTATGTATTTTGCATATATTGCTGATGAAAAAATCATATATTAACTTTCTGATAGTAATTGGACATTGTAAACTATATTGTTTCAACAGAATATAATTGTCAAGCTTACCATACACAATATAAATGTAAAATATTTTTGTATATTTTATATTGTTTCATTTTCCCATTTATGCTAATAGCACTCTTATTACCTTATGGATTTATTAATAAATATAATAACTAATGAGACAGATCATCTTTACTTTTATCATTTTCATTACTATATTGATAGAATTAACATACCGAGTCTTCATAAGAATGAAAAGAGCAGTTATCCAATGTTACAGAAGTTTACTAGATGGAATTGTGATGCATGAGTTTTAAATACACTGTAGAAACTATTCACTTGTCCACATTACAGAATTCTGTATAATATTTCAAACAAGGTCTGGAATTAGTCTAGGGCTTCCAGGTTGCATGCACCATGGCAATGTGCCAGGTGGTGTTCTGAGAGTTTACAACATTGGAGTTTGGTCTCTATTCTCAGAGCATTAGGGTCCTCCTTAGTGTGTGTGCAGCAGCACAGTGAGCAGCGGCAGACTTTCTGTTGTGACCCAGAAGGAGGTGGTTAGGGGGGGACTCTTTCCTGAAATGCTGTGATAAGGGGCAGAGGCAGGTAGTGTGCAGGTGGGTGCATGTGTTCTACGGCATGAAGGTGCCCACCCAAACTGAGCTGGATGAGGAGAATGCAGAGAAGAAACTGATTCATGAGACACGGAGGAGATAAAGTGAAGGCACAAGGTTCATTGCACAGAGAATGAGGAAATTTAAAGATTTGTGGATGATTCTTCCTGTTCTGGCTACCACAAAAAAAAAAATGAATGGTGGAGAAAGAGAACTAGAACCCCAGGAGCAAAAGATAGCTGGAGGATACATGCCTTTAAAATCTTACTTCAAATCCATGAAAGACATATAAAAAGAGGAAAATGAAACATACTATCCTAATGTACACTAGGCTGTTAAGATAATCACATTACTAGGCATGACTGAGAGAGTGTAGAGAAATAAAAAGAATTTTTGCACAGCACTGGAATTTGGACTGAATTTACTTGAGTCCCCAGTCAACAGCCTACTAAAAGATACTGATAGTTCCAATCTAAAAGGATGATTGGTTCCTTCAACATTGACCATTAGAAGATGAGAGAAACCAGGGAGTTAACTAGGGAGAAGCCACAAGGGATCTCGAGGAGATGCTGGTCAGGAACAGGAAATCCCAGGGTCTCAGAGGCCCCTCGGTGCCTCCTGCACCTGCCTTCGAGCAGGGCACCACCGCCCTCTGGTGGTCATGGCCGGGCCCTGCAGCCCAGCGCCCTCGAGCCTGCGGGGAGGTTTTTGTCCCGGCTAACCCGGACTTCCCCCTCATTGCGTCTCTCACACAGTAATACACAGCCGTGTCTTCTGTCGCTGCTCTCAGTTCTTCTGGGTATATATCTAGCAATGGTGTTGCCGCATCCCATGGCACGTCCATGTTCTACTTCCTTAAGAACTGCCAGTCCTCGGTGGCGTGCATTCTGCATCCCCACGGGCAGCCAGGAAGCGTTCCTGTCTCTCCACGTCCTCGCCACGTCTGCCCGCAGCCCACCCCGCAGCCACGGGCTCCTCTGCGCCCACCGCAGCCACGGGCTCCTCTGCGCCCACCGCTGGGCCAAGGCCATGCGCCTGCCCACTGGTCCCAGGCTCAGTGAGCTGGAGGGGCTGGAGCCACAGGGCCTGGGGCATGGGGAGTGGGGGCTCTGCCCCCTCAGGCCCACCCAAGGTGCGGGCCTCACGTGTGTCGCCGGCAGTTACAGCTCTTCTGCCTCTGGTGGTCCCTGCAAAGAGCTGTGGGGAGTCGTGGGGCCCAGAAGAAAGGGGGCTGAAGTGGGGGGAGCTCGAGGTGGACCAAGGGACACGGAGTGGTGCTCAGGATGCTACTTCGGTTTCGTCTCTGGGCTCCTTCACTGGGCACCTTGCCACAAACTAGTTCTGAGGTTGAGCCAGGACAGGGGTGGGGCAGGGAGGAGGTGCAGGGGTGAGAGTGGGTGGCTGAGTGCAGGGTTGGCATGACACTGTAAATAGTTGTGAATAATGGCCAGAGCGCAGGAGCCACCTGCCTGACCCAGGAGGGGCGCTGGCACACGGTGACCCTGGATGATTAAGGCTAGTTTCCTCTTTCAGCTAAAAAAGCTGTGCTACATCTACACGCCCAGTCAGATAAACACAGATTTTGTACTGAAAGGCATTAATTAGGGACCAATTTGAAATTGGTGTGAAAGATAATGACCCCTAACTCATCAAGTCCTTGATGTTGGCACTAACCGCTGCCACCACTCTGGGAATGCAGTACTGCTTTTAACTTACTATCTCCTTAGTCAGAGACAGTTCTTATGGATTTTACTTGACCTGTATACCCCTTGTTCCACAAGAGGACTGGCTCTATCACTTATTCTGAAAAGTCTAATGAGGTCTCCTCCAAGATAACATTAGTAGACTCTCTTGTCTTTTATAGTTTAATATTAATGTCTCAATGTCTCAAAACATCATTCTGGAAGGACTTGTAATACTCCTTGTATAATTGCCTATCTGATGAATATCCTGGGATTCCAAGAGCTTACTCATTGGAAAGATCTTTAGATCTATTTAGTCCAGAAACGGAGGGCCTGGACCTTGATCCCATCCCCTCCAGTCCTGTTAATTTCTGCCTTGCCCATCTCCCTTGCTGGTGGTATCCTGCAGAGCAGGTCTGCGCCCAGGTCAGCACCACAGGGTCCATCAGGTTACTGTGCAGGTGCAATTCAGTCAAAGAAAACTCCTGGGAACAAGTGAGGCAGGTGAGCATGAACCTCTCTTAAGGGAGAGGCCAGTCTGTCTTTGCAGAAACATGTTCTCAGACCCACCATACTTTTTCTTCTGAAATCAGAGTCCCTTCCCCAGAGGTCATACCTCAGGAAGAACTCTCAGGTTTCCTGACATCAGATTAGATTTTGACCACACCATGAGGCTCCCAGTGAGAACTGTCCCCATCAGGAAAAGCCTGCTGTGTTTGGATGACCATGTATAGTCTTAAGTGAAGGAGCCCATCCATGAAGGGATAACAAGATGAGGCATTTGGATTGCGCCTAAGGTCATGATAAACTGCTCCTTCTGCTCTGTGTCCTGAGTCATGGGCCTCTGTACGGTAGGGGGACCTAAGCCTGGGGACCAAGAATCCTGAAGAGCCTAGTAGAAGAAAGATACACATGTTCACAATGATGGAACAGAAAGTAGGGGCTTTAATTTCCAATCCAGATAAAATTAAACTGCCATGGAATAATCTGTCTTTATGGTGACTAAACAATCATGCAGTTTTTATTTGTGATGATGATGATGATGAATATATTTTGCCTGGTTGCAGTCTGAGTAGAGATTAATTCCAGAGAATTAAGTGCACTCTGGTAAAGTATCAGTTGAAATCAAGTTTGTTCATACTTTCAGTCTAATCCAGAAAAACAATATGAAGAAACCTAATATATATATGTGTGTGTGTGTTTATAATGTAAAAGAATACATGTACTAGCAATACATATATATTTTCTGAGCTTGAAACTTGGATATATTATGGCACTACTTAGATCAGATACAGTGGAGAATCCCATGGGAGTAAATGCTTTTTAGCAAGAACAGGAAACCCTGTATTATGAAAGGAATCTCCTACTTCTGTGAAGATGAACCTGGGCTTGGTCCCTGCTCTGGGTGGATCCCAAACAAGCCCTGCCACCCAGCACGTGACTGTGTGGGGAGATTTGTACCTGACTACTTCTTGCTGCATATCTCACACAGTAAAAATGGCCACGTCTTCAGCACTCATGGAGCTCAGATTCACTAAGAACTTGTTCTTAGACCTGCATCTGGAGGTGGAGAGTCAGCCCTTGAGGGACAGATTGTATTGTGTCACCATTATAACTTTATATACAACCACTGTGGCCCCATCCCTGGATCCAAATAGCCAAAACCACTGGTTGTGATGGAGAATCAGAGACAGAGCAAGTGAGTGGCAGGGTCTTGGTGGACATCACTCTTCCTGGCCCTGACTCCTGCAGCTTCACCTGGAGGGGAACCTGGGGAAAAGGAGAAGCACAGGGATTGCGGCTGATCTCTGAGGCACTCACATCTGGGAGCTGCCACCGGAAAGAGGAAGACCACAAGGGTTTCATGTTCCGTGGATGAGGCCCATGACTTGTAGACAACAACTTCCTGGTTGAGGAGGATCCTGCATTTAAGCCAATGTGTGCTGAGGCTTCATCTGTTGAGCTACGTGGTGATTTCCATTTGGATATATCTTTATAAGGGAAGGTCCAAGGGCCCATGGGAGTTCTCTATCTCAGGCTCCTCAGGGAGGACAGTGCTGGCTGAGTCAAGGGCAATAGGACTCTTCCTGGAATCTCACTTCTCCATGTACAGGGGTTTCTATTTCTAGCCCATAGCACTTGCAGAAGGAGCTGGTAAGGGAGCCAAATGTAGCCAAGGAAGAAGGATGTCTTCAGCAATATAGGAAATGTGCCTATCTCTCTCTCTCTATATATATATATACATAATATATAATACATGACACAAATACAAAGCCCTCCAATCTTCCCAACAAAAGTTATGATCCTAAGCAGATGTGGCTCAAGCAGTTGAGCACCCATCTCCCACAAAGGAGTTCCCAGGTTCTGTTCCTGGTGCCTCCTAGAGAGAAAGAAACAACAACAAAAAAGGAAATAAATAGAAAAACCAATTCAAGGGAGCCAATGTGGCTCAGTGGTTGAGTGTCAGCTTCCCACATATGAGGACCTGGGTTCAAATGCTTGTCCTGATACCTCAAAAAAAAGTAATGATCCATTCATCTCCTCTTTTACCTGATTTTTGTTGGATATTTTAGAGTTCTAAGGCAGAAGCTAATTATATAAATAAATTGAATTCTGAGAAACAAGGTCTAATCCAGTACGTGTCATAATTCAGAATGACATTGTTTGACTCAATTAACTTTTCTGAACATTTTGAATATACATTCTCTAATGTATATTCAAAAATTACTGTAGCCTGAACTTATTCAAGACAAATATTTCATGCAGTTTATTTTTAGCAGAGAATAGACACTTCTACTAGATTTAATTACAAAGAAACAGGTTCCTAAACCTGTAATCAGTTGAGTCTGCAGGAGGGACACCCTCCACTTCAAGACACTCTCCTTTAAGAGGGACGTCTTAAGGAATATAAACCCTCCTCTGAGCTGCAAATGGACAGTGCCAGTAAGCTAGTGGAAGGTCAACAACTCATCTTAATGTTAGATCAATGTTATTCATTGAATTCTGTCTCCCCAAATCCCATATTCAAGTCATAAACCTTGTACTGTGGATGACCTTATTTGGAAATGGGGGTCTTTGAAGATGTTTGTGAAGATATGGGCACATTGGATTAGATTTGGCCCCAATCCAACATTACTGGTTTACTTGACACAGGCAGACTGATTCAAGAAGAACACCATGTGATGAATGAGTTAGGAATTAAAGTCTAAGGATTCCAGGGAAGATAACAGTGGGTAAGAAGAGGAAGGGAAGGATTCTTCCCTACAGACTTCAGATATGCAGCCTCCAGAACTGGAAGTCAGCATATTTCCATTGTGTTAAGCCATCTGATTTGTGATATCTTTTTTCAGATAATTATTTAATTCATAAATATTGTATAAATTTTAATAGCTTAAATTGTATATATGGCCAAATCAAACCTAGGATTGACAATCAGTGGGGTATGTCATCAGGTTAATGTGTCAGGATCCTTTACCTGGCTGATGCTATAGAGGAGAGAATGGCCTGGAGCACCCAGGAGTGAATGTCAAACATACAGGCCAGACCCATCCTTGGGCAGTGCTGACTTATTGGACACTTAGGAAGACAGTGAGCTCCAGAGAGGTCGAGGACCTTGTTTAGGTCAGAGACGTAGCAGTGCCTTAGCCACGGATGGTGGGGTCAGGTGGGGTGAAGGAGGACAGAGAACTTAGGTTTCGGGCCCTGAGAGTCCAAGGAAAGGGCAAGTGTCAAAGTTACTTGGCACAGGATGGGATGGGATGGGGTGGCAGGGTTGAAAATCCATGTCTTCCTGCCTGCAAACTCCCTGCCCAGCCTTGACACCAGGCCACAGGGCTGAGGGTGGTGGCTCTGTGCTGGGTGCTCCCCAAATCTCCCTTGTGGTCAGGCTAACCAAAGTAAGCACTTAATTTCTTGAGCTTCCATTTTCAGACCTTTGGAAAGCTTTTCAGGCCCAATTTGGTCTGGCAAGGAACAGGGACCACAGATAGGCCTCTTACCTCTCCACCACGTAGAAAAAGCCCAGGGGTTGAGAGAGGTACTTAAGTGTCCCCATGCCCTGCTACGCTAAGACCTGCAGGATATAGGCCCAAGTCTTCTTTGGCATTGTGCAACCAAATCAGCTGTGATCTAGAGCGGGTGCTCAGAAACGTAGGCAGAAGTGAGCTCAGGAGGGCCAGAGGGCAGAGGAAAGATGTGCCCAAAGAGTCTGCCTTGTGCTGCCCTCCCCAAATCCTTGTTTGGGATATTGCTTCTACCAGAGGGGCAGCTGCCAACCCCAGAATATGAATAGCTGAGGCCAAGGAGCACCAGTGAATGGAAAGAGCGGCAGCTCAGGCCTCCCACTAGCTCAGTTGTTTCCTCTGCACCTGCAATGTAGATATCTACTCTCCAGCGCTGACCTGAGCAGAGATCCATATCTTAATTTATGTAAGCCAGACCTGCCTCTGAAGCCTTTATACCTCACCCTGCCCTGTTAAAACCCCTAGCCCTAGTTTCTTGTTACACCCTGTCCCTTGACTCCAAAAACCCCATCCTTCTCACAAGGTCACTAGTCTGTTGGAGATGCTCTCATACTGGCTAATCAGTGGGACTTCAGAAGTCCTTGATCCAACAGGGCACGTGTCACCCCACTGACCTGGCTAAAAGGTGCCTTCCCCAGATGTGGGCTCAGAAAATCCTCCACATCCTTCTGCAGGGCTTCAATGTGCCCTTCTAACTTCTCGATCACTGTTATCTGACAGTTGCCATATCTGATGTCCCTGTAGACAGGAGTGTTGTTCATCTGAGAGCGCCCCACAAAACAGGGCAGGTTGGGTGGAGACTGGGAGGGAGTGCTGCTAGTCACTGGCAATGGGATGTGTTTGTGCCTTGGGGCTTTGGAATGCTGGTGGGATGCATAAAGTGCTCCACAAAATGGTGTTCATGCCACACACAGACTCCACAAAGTGAGGGTAACTGGGGGCCCCTGGTTCTGGTTCAGGTGCCACAGCCTGTGGCCAGGCTGGAAGTTATTTCTCCAGCCCTGCACCTGGGAACTTGGTCACTGCCATGTTGACCTGCCCCTGTGCTAGCCTTCTGCATACATGCCTTGCCTGGTCCTGCCCCATAATTTGTGATAGGGATCCATTCATATATCCATTCATGAATCCTAGAAAACCCAATTCCTACTTTCTCCATCAATTCTAGAGACTTTTTAATTCAATGAAAATGGTTAACTCTACAGTAAGGAACATAAAACAGATTCTTGTCAGTATAGCCACACAGTGAATGGTTTGCAGAAGGGAGGAGCTCAAAATAACTAGATGGTATCTCCCTGCCCAGGAACCCAGTCCCTTGAAAATGAACTGAGAGCTGCCCTCCTGAGGCCAATGGCACTGAATCCTGTGATTGTGGCTGAGATCCTAGTAGTGACAGGGAGCCCAGCCCATCCCCATCCCCTCCTGCTGTGTGACCCTAAGGATGTGACATCACCCCATGAGCTTCAGTCTGACAAGCCACTAATTGGGGATTAAAGCAGAACATTTGTGTATTTTATAGAAGGAACCCAGATCTATTTACTTTTATTCACACTTATTTGTGTTATCATGTGAGCCCTCACCTCTGATCTCCAGTTTCACAAGGGACTGCTCCTCTGGTTCTGTTCCTGACTTATCACACCTACTTGACTTTAGTAGGTCATTCCTATCACCCTCAGTGCCCCCACCTGAATACTGACTAATTTAGATCCCGTTGTTTCTGAAAATTCCTTATACCTTATCTTTTCAGGAACACAGCATTGAATTTAGTAAATGGCAACCAAGATATTCAATAGTAGTCAAATGATTATATAATAAATAACCTCCATTCCTGAAAGAAGTTAATAGGAAAATAAACAGAAGTAAGATGAGCCAATTAACAGGACAAATCAGAAATTTCTTTAAAAGAGCAGGACAAGTGGACTGACCCACTGTGTGAAAGAGGAGAGAGGAAGAGCACCCAACATCCAGAAGCAGGTACACCTGGTTTCATCAGGTGGTCACATAGGATTGCACATTGGCAGAATTGAGTGTCCTCATCTTTGGGGACTAATGGGCTTGAAGGGAGACTGGAACAAATTCTTGCTAACAGAGAAGAAAATCCAATATGTGGGTGAGGATGAGTGCTAGATTGTGCTCACCCAAAGAAAGAGACAAAAAAGATGTCAGCACTTGTGGATATTAGTAAAGAAAGCTGTGGCTGGACACCAAAGCCAGACTTTTCACATCTTTGTGGGAAGAACCAATGGAAATGACTAATTTTCAATACAAAGAGCAGGCAGTACATATTTAAGTTAGATCGAAGATTACCAGTGATGAAGATACTGGAAAAGGTAGGTACCATGAGCAGAGTGAGGGTAAGATGTGGGTGGGGTTCATTTGTAGAAGGGGAAAGTACAACTGATGTTTGTTTTTTATTTCCACCAGAGAATGTAAATAGTGGGAGCTACGAATGGAATGTGAACTTACAGAAATTGAGTCCAGATACTGGATGATAATGGAGGTTCATTACTAAAGTCATTTGTGACAAATGAAGCATGAATTGTAAAGAAAAATTGCAGCAACTATGAGACACTCTGTGAGTCTCCCACAGTTCTGGACCCACTGAATTAATAAAGCAACCCTGTCCCCCAGATACTACTAAGGCAAATAGAAGACCTCGATACCCTCCTTTCACATGTGCTTCTTGTTGTCTTATTGAGTTAGGTAAATGCTCCCAATGGAGTAGAATATTATTAGATGCCAACATTCTTAGCTAAATAATCATTTTAGTTTATTTTGTGAAAAAGGAAAACTTTCCCCCTGAGAGGAAACCCCTACCCTTTGCCCATCGCTCCTGCCCTGGGCCCTGTACTAAGTGGGTCCTGAGTACCCCCTGGGACCAGCTGTGACTTCCAGAGAGGCTCCTGTTGGCCTACAGGGCATTTCCCTCACAGTGTTACCAGGCTCTGCCCATGGTTTCGGACTGCTTTTCAGAGGTACTTCACACTGTTGATACCTTGTCTTCACAATGAATTGTCTTTAGTAAACTGGCATACTCTTCATGGAGACCAAATGCAGGATTCTATTAAATCAGCAGCATCACCCTGAAGGATCCTGTCAGATGCTCTCGAACAGTCCCATGAACAGCGAATCCAGAGCTATTTGGGGACTTTTAGAAGGTCTCTTAATTCCTTTGTACTCCTCTAGTTACAGAACACATCAGAGAACACTGGCTACCTACAGAACCACAGAGCTGAAAGGCAATTCACACAATTACTATACCCACAACACATGCATATGCACACACATACACATATGCACTCATTATACATACATTCACACATTTGCTATACACATTATACACATACAGAACTATAAAGACAAACATACACACACCACACAGAAAAGACAAACATACACACATTAAATATATATACACATGCACATATCTGCTATTCCAATAATACACCCAAACTAACAAGTATACATACAGGTGTGTGCATATACACATACATGTACATATCTGCACACATGCACAGCCAAACAAGCACACACACATACATATGCTGTATCTATTTGCAACAATGGACTCCAAATGTGTCCTTCCCTATGCCCAGCTCATTGGTACTGCCCCTATGCTGATATTCAGCTTGCATATGTGTCTTCCTTCTGCAAACAGAACAAAAGCTAACATGAGCAATCTGAGACTTGGGTAGTGAATGCCTTAGGTTTGCCTTTCCCTGCATTGTCTCAGGGTCCTTAAGGTGGCCCCATGACAGGAAGCCAGGACTTCTCTCCAGTGGTCAGGAATTTATGGCTGATCCATGTCAGTCACTCAAGCCAACACGGACCCACCCTAGATGGTTGGGAGGACACCCTGGACAAACAGCCCAGGAAACAGTGGTTATTGGTGGTTCTCAGTGGACTCAGAGCCCTAGTGGTGAAGCCAGGGAGACTCCTGGACAAGGCATCCCTCCCAGGACCAGAAACAGGCACTGGTCAAGGAAAAGGCCCCAAGAACATGAGGTTGGCTGGAGGTCAGATTCCCCGTTGCCCAGTGTCTGATGGCCTCCTGGTCCTCCCCTCTTGAAAGGGGATATTGTATGGCAAAGTGTCCCTGTTCTGTCACTTCAGTGTTGTCCATGGGTCAGAGAATCTCAATTTTGTAGATCACAGGCTTCCACAACAGAAGGATTTCATTCAAATTAAAAGCCATTATAAATTAAAAATTACTAAAATAACTAGTTAAATGGTAAGTCATGCCACAAATCAAGAGAAAGTATTTACAAGTAACATTTATGATGAAGTTCTATAGTTCTATATAAAGTTCACTTTCTCTTCAATAAAAAGAAAGAATAAAGATATATTTAAAGATTATATAAATTTTTAATGTTCATCTCACCCAAGAATATTTTTGAATGCCTAATAATCTCAAGAATAGAAAGTGAACATCTGCAATCCTTAAAGAAATGCAAATTATAACCACTTCACACTCACTAGAATGGCTATAATAAAATATTTTTTAAAAACTAGAAGAATTGCTGATAAAAACATGGAAAATACATGATTTTGATAATATTCTAAAATATTTTGTTTGGGATGTAACGAAACAGGCTATAGGATGAATAGTATATGTTTTATATTATTATTATATTTAATAAATACGGAATCCAATCAATCACAATAAAAAATAATAAAGATTGGAACAGAAAAGAAAAAAATGGATCAGATAGTGTAAATTTTAAAAAGAATGAAAGAGATCATTTAATGATGTAAAGCAAATTGGCAAACAACTTTATCAAATGATGAAGGGACTAGAACATGAATTATCATTGTGATTGAAACCAGATTGTCACAGTAGACAGTGTAGACAATGGAAAAAGATGATGCCTTTTTATAACAGGCAAGAAAAAAGAAAAAAGGTAACATTATATAAAGCTTAAGCTAAAAGAATGGACAGTTAAATGGAATGCATACATTCTTAGAAATAACTCAGTACCAAAACTCACTCACAATTTGCCAATGGCAATATTTCCATTATTAATAAATAATTGAACTATGTATTTAGAAAATTCTCACCAAACAATAAGCAATAGGTTTTATCTGTTTACTTGTTAAATACGTTCATGTCCTTTAAAAATAATATAAAATTTACATGAAATCTATCTGAAAATACAAAATGAGGGAGAATAGCCTAACAATTTTATAAGGATTGAATATTCCTAATAATTAAAAGTGACACCACTATAAAAATATGACTAAATATTAATAAATTTATAAGAAAAGGATACTTGATGTAATATTATCAATTCAATTGAATTATCAATTCAAATTCAGGAACATATAGAAACAGATCGATTTGGGAAGCAGCTGTGGTTCAATCACTTGGGCTCCCAGCTATCATATGGGAGGTCCTGGGTTTGCATCCCGGGACCTCCTTGTGAAGGCAGGCTCGCCTGCACATTGTGGAGAGGCACTGGCCCAGGTGTGGCAGAGTGCTGCCCGGCCCACAAGCGCAGGTGCCAGCCTGCAAGTGCTATGGAGAGCCAACTCAGCAGGTGATGCAACAAAAAGGGAGACAAGCAAAAAAATGCAGAAGAGCATGCAGCAAATGGACACAGAGCAGACAGCAAGCAAGCCACAAGGGGGGGGAGGGAAAATTAAAAAAAAATACAGACACAGAAGAATAATGGACACTGAGAGCAGACAGCATGCAAAAAGCCACAGGGTGTGGGGGATACTAAAAAAAACAGATTGATTCATATTAAATAAGGTTAATTTCCGTGAATTCATAGCTCAGAAAGCATTTTAAAATACATTTTAAAAAGCTTTCAAAGTTCATAGAATAATGTGGAATTAGTTCCTATTCTCAAAAGATGCAGAAAGAGGCTTTGTCAAATTCAACATCCATTCATCAGACAGACCCGTCAAACAAGAAATTGATGGGAGCATTCAAAAAATGACAAATGGCACCTGCAAAGATCCCACAGCAAACAGTATAGTTAATATCAAAATGTCATATTCCTTTACTGCAATCAAGGAAAATAAAAGTTAAAGAAATATCTGATTTCACAAATTCTGCACTGTGATTGAAATTCAGATAAATATGGGAATATAGATACATAATAGAAGGTTTTTAGAAGCTCTTAATAAAATGTCTGTTCTTCAGAAATAGAAAACCTCAAAATTGTCCCCACCCTTCCCCAGAACTTGATCCCTGATGTTTGGAGATGCTCTCCTGGGCTTGGAGTGTCCTGGCCATCGCGCTGACATCCAGCCTTCTGCCTGCCTGAAGGGAAGGTTTTCATGAGCTCACCTTGTACTCCCCTCACTCTGTCCCCCACAGTAATGCCCAGGCATATTCTCCACAGTCTCAGAGCTGCAGAACTGGCTCCTTGAGATGTTTCTGAGATGGAGAGTCAGCTACAGAGAGAAAGTATATAATGTGCCACCAGCAGCATTGAAGCATCCCACCTTCTGCAGCACCATTTTGGGGACTTGGGGGATCCAGTTCCAGCAGTAATCATGGACTGTGGTGAAGAACTCAAAGATCAAGCAGGTGGGAGAAAGGGTTTGAGAGGACTTCAGCAGTCCTGGAACTGATTGCTGCAGCTAAACCTATGACAGGACACCTGGAAACAAGAAACACTCTGAGTCACCCACTTCATAGGCCTGATCTCAATAATACTATTCCTAAAACCGAGAAGTTCACTGCTGAGATCTGCCACCAAGAGGAGGAAGCAATAAAGGATCCCATGTTCTGGACCAATACTATGTGTTCCAAAGAAATCTGTCCCAAAATATGAGAAAACTGAATCTCAATAGGGGAGAGCCTATGCTCTTAATAGCATCTAGAATGGTGAGATGTTAGCAAGCATGATAACATTCATCTGATTGCACATCTCTATCAAAGATCTTGGGTACAAAGGTGCATTGCCACTGAACAATATTTTGAAAGGAATCTTTTTTGAGCAGTTGTTTTCAACAGCAGGTGAAAATATTCAGTAAACCATGTTGTAAAGAAATGTGCTATCATCAGGATTTGTTGTTGCCTTTATAGAGCACAGACAGAATAGATTTAGTATAATTCTTAAAGATCCTAAGATTTTTCAGAATGGTGAATGAGTATCAGCTGCAACTTAAATGCACCAGTGAGGGAAGTGGATTTGGCTCAACTGACAGGGCGTCCGCCTACCATATGGGAGGTCCAGGGTTCAAACCCAGGGCCTCCTGACCCATGTGGTAAGCAGGTCCATGCACAGTGCTGATGCACGCAAGGAGTGCCGTGCCACATAGGGGTGTCCCCTGCGTAGGGGAGCCCCACGCACAAGGAGCGCACCCCTTAAGGAGAGCCGTCCCGTGCGAGAAAAGTGCAGCCTGCCCAGGAGTGGCGCCACACACACAGAGAGCTGACACAGCAAGATGACACAACAAAAAGAGACAAAGATTCCTGGTGCCACTGACAAGAATCCCAGCGGACACAGAGAGCAGACAATGGGGTTGGGGTGGGGGAAGGGGAGAGAAATAGAAAATAAACCTTAAAAAATAAAATAAAATAAAATAAATGCACCAGCTGCATTAGCCCTTAACAAGAGACTTAATCACTCCTTTAAATCTTTGAATCTAGGTGGTGGTGTGTCTCTTGCTATGAAAATCCCAGATGGCATCTTTTTCCAATGTAAGGCTGTATTGTCTAACATTGAAATTATGTTGTTTTGTGTCACGGCCTTCATCCATTATCTTAGCTATGGCTTCTAAATAACTTGCTGCAGCTTTTACATCAACATTTGCTGCTGCTTCATCTTGCACTTAATGTTATAGAGATTGCCTCTTTACCTAAACCTTGTGAATCAAACTCTGCTAGTGTCCAATAACCTCCTACTGTCCAGTAACCGTCTACGCAAGCAACAGCACCCGCCGGCACCAATCAAGTCCCTTTACATATCCCTAGACCCTATAAAACCATGTCCCCTTTAACAATAAAGCAGACTTGTGCCTAGACCTTGTCTCCGTGGTGTTTTTGCTTGCACCACGCGTCCCCCGTGCCTGAGCAGAGAGAGCGAGGGCCCAATGGCTTCGTGCCGAACCCCCTCCTCTCCTTCGACCGCGAGGCAGCCCCCGTCCGGAGAGCCCGCCCGGCCAACCGCCGACCCTCCCGGAGGCCCGCCGCTGCCCGCATTTGGCGCCCAACATGGGTGGGGCCCACTCTGATGCCTACCCCCCACGCTTCGCTTAAGGTAGGGACTCTTCGGCATCTTCCATTCAAACCAGAATGGGTGCTTCGCTCTCCTCCCATCAGGTCCTACAGGTTCGGGCCCTGGCTGCCCTCCTGGAAACTAACCAGGTTAGAGTTTCCGTCCGCCAGCTTCAGCGCTACTGGGACTTACTTCTCCCGTTCAATCCCTGGCTCATCACCTGCCCGCTCTGGAGTCCTCAGACTTATGCCCGGCTGATCGAACGAGTAGCCTCAGCCATGGAACATGAGGGCCGGGTCTTTCCCCCCAGCCTCCTCCCCACTCTTGTGGCCATTCGTGCTTGTTTGCAAGGCGTGCCTGCTCCCAAGGCCAAGGCCTTCCCGTGCGATACCATGGATGAGTCAGGGGAAGGGCGCGGCCGCCAAGATGGCGCTCCCAGTAACGACTCCAATGCCGAATCACTCTTGGCTCAGTTGGAGGCCGCGCTTGAGCTTGACCCCCCTTGTGCCGCTGATTCTGACTCCGACCAGGATGGCGCACTTCCGCCTTCTTCCTCACGAAACAAAGGAAAGCCCACCCAAGAGGGTGCGCTCCCTCCTTCTTCCTCCCAAAAGAGGAAGAAGCCGCACTCCCCGCCCCTTCCTGCTGCTTCACGGAAGGACTATCCGCCGTTGTACCCTCCCCTTCCTGCCTCAGCGCCATCTTGCCCCTACCCGGAACTGGCGTCATCTTGCCCTTACCCGGAACCGGAAGCGCTTCATCCGCCATCTTCTGATGACGACCTAGATGATGCGTATGGGCGCCCGCCATCTTATGTGCCGCCGAATAGACACCCCTTCCCGCGCTCTAATAATCTTCTCTTTGAGCCCCCCACTGCTCCAATCGCTGATATGTATCCGCTAAATCCCAATCATTCTCATGCGAACCCCCAAATATGGGTTCCCTTCTCCCTGAAAGACATGCAAACCCTCCGCAGCGCTATCTGAGAGGATGGCCTCGCCAGCCCCCATGCTCAAGACCTCCTTGAACGTATGACCTTTGCCCGCTGTCTCCCCTACGACTGGATATCCCTCGCGAGAGGCATACTTCCCTCGCAGCAGTTTATTGACTGGCATGCACATTTCGCTGCTGAGAACGGAAAACAAATCGCCGAGAATGCCCGCGATGGCACCCGATATCCTGCCAACGCGTTCCTCGGACTGGGGTGCTACGCCATGCCACAGAGCTACGTCGCCCTCCCTCAAGGCTTCTTCCTCCAGCTAAAGCAGTGTGCCCTCCGTGCCTTCGTGCCTTCTGCAACTGCGCCACCTCCACGCCCGAGCCACTCACCAGACTTTTCCAGAAACCAGAGGAACCGTTCTCTGACTTCATGGCGCGTGTCCAGGCCGTGGCAGAGTGCAAGGTCGTTGGCACGCAGGCCCAGACCTCCTTCATCAAGGACATTGTTCAGGAGGGTGCAAGCCCAACTTGCAAGGCAATCATCAGGCCGCTGAGAGACAAGCCCCTCCACGACTGGGTCCTCGCCTGCTCCGGAGTCAACGCCCAGGCCTCCGCCGTGGCCCAGGCTGTCCTCGCTGCCGTCTCGGCCTCCAAGGAATGCTTCCGCTGTGGTGAACTCGGCCATTTTGCTCGAGACTGCCCCAAAAAACCACGGCTGCCGCCGGACGTGCCCAACATAGGCCATCCACCACGGCCTCCTTCCACTCCGTGCCCGCAGTGCGGAAAAGGATACCACTGGCCTGCGACTGCCGTGTCCCTAACACCAGCCGCAAGCCTTTAAACGGCCATGGGGGCAGGCCTCAGCCCCGCAACAAAGAGGCCGCAATGACTCAGCGCCCCCGCCCATGAAAGTACTCTGGTCTATTCCCATCGCACCCTCCACCAGGCCTCTTCTCTCTATCCAAGTCTCCGGCCACTGGCTCACAGGGCTACTCGACACAGGAGCAGAAATTTCCTGGATCCCACTCAACCAGGCCGGGCACCTCCCTCTGACCGATGGCCCCCTAGTGGTGGGAGCCACCGGCCAAGCGCCCTCCCAGCAAGTTGCCCAGGACATCGTCTGGAGAGACGCAGAAGGTCGACAGGGAACCTTCCGCCCCCTCGTTCTGAAGGAAATCTCGCAAGTTCTTTGGGGCCGTGATATCCTGCATCAGTCGGGAGCCGTTCTCACTGCCACGCCACCGCAGTTGCCCCCCCAATAGTTTCGGCCATTGCTCGCGTTCGACCTCCAGCACCCGTTCCTCTGCAATGGGATACAGAGTAGCCCATTTGGGTGGAGCAATGGCCTTTCCCAATCCCTAAACTGGACATTCTTAAGGGGCTTGTTGATGAGCAGCTTCACGCGAGCCACATCGAGCCCTCAACCAGCCCATACAACTCACCAATTTTCTTCATTCAAAAGAAGAACGGGAAGTCCCGTCTACTTCAAGACTTAAGAGAAATCAACAAACACATCAAGCCTATGGGATCGCTGCAGCCCGGCCTCCCCCACCCTACCGCGGTGCCCTGGCATTGGTTTGTTGCAGTGATAGATATTAAAGACTGCTTTTTCTCCATCCCGTTGCACCCAGACGACTGACCGAAATTCGCCTTCACGGTTCCTCAGACCAACCATCGGGAACCGGCACTGCGATACCACTGGCGCGTTCTGCCTCAGGGCATGCGAAACAGCCCTGCCATTTGCCAGATGTATGTACGCGAAGCCACCCAGCCACTCGTGAAGTACGCTAACATCATCCACTATATGGATGACTTGCTCGTGGCCCATCCCTCAGAGTCAGGTCTGCACGCAGTCCTGGAGCAACTGCTGCGCCACCTTCGAGACCTAGATCTCAAAGTCAATACACAGAAGCTAACGGTTCATCCACCCTACCAGTTCCTAGGGTTCTCCATCACTTCCACCGTTGCTCCCCAAACGCCACACATCAGAATTCCTGACCTGCTTATGCTCCTCGAATTGCAACAACTCTGCGGACAGAGCAATTGGTTGCGCCCAGCGCTGCCGCTTACCACATAGCAACTTCAGCCCCTGTACTCGGCTACTCTGCTCCAACGCTCCGCCATCATCCGCACCCGGAAAGAGGATTCGCCTCACCAACTAGGCCAAAAATGCCCTGGCCCAGGTAAATAGAGCCATCAAACAGTGCCAACTCCAGCGACATGAGCCTGGGAAACCGTTGTTAGGCCTAGTCTTACCCACTCAGGGAACACCTACTGGCCTTCTTTGGCAAGACGGACCACTCCTCTGGGTCCATATGGCAAAGAGCAAGATCCGAAAGATTGGACCTCAAACCACCCTACTCGTTCAGCTTGCCACTGCCCTAGTCACACAAGCCACCCATCATTATGGGTGCCCACCTGACACCATTGTGTGGCCCTTCACAGCCAGGCAAGTCACCACCCTGCTACGCAGCTCCGTTGATATGCAGACTCTTATAGAGCTTTATCATGGCAACTTCGATAACCACTTTCCACAGCATCGGTTACTGCAGGGCCTTCCCCTGCTGGAAATCGCCGCCCCCGGCCATTTCCCTTTTCCATCCAGCAAGCCTCTTCCAGACACCACCATCATCTTCACAGACAGCCTCCAAGACTAAGTTTGCCGCCGTTGTCTTCGCACCCGGCGAGCACCAGCCACGTTCACATGTGCGCCTCCATCAATCCTCTGTGCAAGTGGCCGAACTGCGTGCTGTCATCTTAGCACTCCAAACCCATCCCCACTGTCCACTGAACATCTTTACAGACAGCCTCTACTGCCTACAAGTCTGCCAAGTCATCGCCTTTTCTGCGTTTTTTCCGCCCGACAACTCAGCGAGTGAAAGCATCAACGTCGCTCACCTGGACCTTCAAGAGCTCATAGAGAACTGCCGACAGCCTTGGTTCATCGCTCACATCCACAGCCATTCCGGCCTTCCCGGGCCCCTGGCCCACGGCAACCACCTTGCTGATCAGGCCGTTCACCTGCTTCCAGCCGAGACCACCATCGCAGTCGGAGACCTCATCAATCAGGCCAAGCTGCTGCATGCCAGATTTCACTTCTCAGCAGCTGGCCTCCACAAACTCTTTCCAGACCTCCCAATCCATACCTGCAAACACCTTGTGCGGTCATGCCGAACGTGCGCTCCATTGCTGCCCTTGGGGCCGCTCCAACCGCAGGGAGTTAACCCTCGTGGGCTCCGCCCCAATTCCAGATGGCAACTGGATGTCACTCATGTCCCCCAGTTTGGCCGATGGAAATACCTCCACGTAGCCATCGACACCTTCTCTCATCTCTGCTACGCAACCGCGCTCACCGGAGAAACGGCCAAGCACGCCATCCAAGCGCTCAGAGAATCTATTCTTTTCATGGGCGTTCCATGGGACATCAAGACAGACAACGGACCTGCCTACCGGAGCGCCTCCTTTGCCGAATTCCTCAAGCTCTACGACATCACCCATCACTTCGGCATTCCCTACAATCCGCAGGGACAAGGCCTAGTAGAGCGTGCTCACCAGTCTCTCAAAACCCTATTCTCAAGACATCTGCCGACCAGCCGCGTCGCACCCCTCGCGACGTCATCACAGAGGCCCTGATCCGACACAACCTGATGACCTTCAATGCCCAAGGCTTTTCACCAGTCCACATGCACTGGGGGCCTACCTTCCGGCCCACCCCTGCACCGCTTGTCCTCTGGCATGACCCGCAAACCACCCAATGGCATGGACCTGCCCCTCTCTTAGCCTAAGGACGGGGATTCGCCTGCGTTTTCCCTGAATCAGAGCCGCAGCCCATCTGGGTCCCAGGACGTCTCATCAAGCCCCACACCGCCGAGGCTTCTGCTAACACTGACACCAATGATCCTCCTAACGAGTTGCCTACCTAACTTGCCTCCTTCCCATCGCTGTTTCCTTTGTAGTTTTCTCTCTCTCTTTTGTCTCCACAGATGATTCGCCGCCACGTGGGTAGTTCCGTTCTTCCCATTGCTCTCATCGTCATGCTTCCCTTCATCTCCCCGGCCGTTGTCAACTCGGCCCATCAACGCTCCAATTGGACCCTCCAGCACTGGCAAGAGGAAGCCTTCCTCATCATCAGAAAACTACTGCCCATGCCTGAATCCCCACCCCTCGCCGTTGGCCCCAATAAAGTCCTCAATCCCCCTCCTCCCCCCCCTTCCAGTGGCAACCCCCCCTCGTCCATCGCTCCCCAGCCATGGCCCCCCCTACCAAGTATTCCAGTCCCCTTCTCGCGTTAATCTATGCATCCTACTTATCTCTAAATACTTCTCACCCCAATCTCACCAAGAACTGTTGGCTCTGCCTCTCCCCCTCCCTTCCTATCTATGAGCCTGTCGCCGTTAACTTCACGTTCAACGAATCCACTTCAGTATACCCAGCCGAGTGCAACTGGAACACTTCCTCCGTCCCCCTAACCTTTCAATCTGTTTCCTCCACAGGACGCTGTGTTTATTCTCAAGGTTCCCACCCCTCCCTTAGTGCTTGCTCTAACTACTCCTCTCCCAGCACTTCCGCCAAGTTCTTAATCCCCCTTAACACCTCCCAATGGCTTTGCACCTCCACCGGGCTAACCCCCTGCCTCAATGTCGCCACCCTCAATGCTACCCATGAGACTTGCCTGCTCATCCTTCTCGCTCCTCGAGTTGTTTACCATTCTGACCACGAATTTTTCCGCTGCATGCTGAGCAGACAAACCTCCCTCCACTTACAAAGGAGAGAGCCTGTCACCGCAGTCCTAACAGTCGCTACCCTTCTAGGTCTTGCAGGGGCAGGCACAGGGATCGCCGCCCTTGCCACACAGTCCTCTGCCCTCTCCTCTCTCAGACAGGCCGTCGACGAAGATATCACCTACCTTCAAAATGCTGTAAAACATCTAAAAAATTCTCTCAATTCTCTCTCTGAGGTAGTCCTCCAGAACCACCGCGGCCTCGACCTCCTCCTCCTTAAGGAAGGGGGTCTCTGTGCCACCCTTGGAGAGGAGTGCTGCATATATGCCAACTCGACCGGCTTAGTCGAGGACAACCTGAGAAAGGTCCAGGAGGGATTGGATAAGCGCCGCAAAGAGCGAGAAAATGTGAACTATTTTTCCAGTGTTCTCCATACCCTCCTCCCATACCTCCTTCCATTTTTAGGCCCACTCATCATCATCATCTTAGCCCTCACTGTAGGACCCTGGGCCATCAAAAAAATAGTCTGCCTCGCCAAAGACCAAGCCAACGCGGTATTCAGCTCCTTTGTGCAGGTTCATTATCAATGCCTTGCCACTAAAGAGCCACCACCAAGCCATCCGCCGCGCTCCTCCCGCCCCCGCCGCAAACACCAAACTGCACGCCTGTAACCTCCTGTCTCCCTTTCCTCACTCATCTCCCTCCTCCTCCCCCAATCGGGCGAGGGGTTCAGGAACATCACGACCCCGTTTTGCTGGCAGAGCTCGGCGCGCGCCAGGCGCCGGCGTGCGCCGACCCCAGCAGCAGGCACATGCGTCCTGGCCAGATGCTGTGTCCTCTGCAGCTGAGAGCAGCTGGGAGGGCCTCTGCTTCTCGCCACCAGCCGGTCCTCGTGGTCTCCCTCCTCCCCTCATCTTACCCCAGTACCCCATCCCATACTGCCCCTGCTGCCACCAGTTCACCTCCCCTGAAGCACATACTTTTAAACAAAAGGGAGCAATTGTCCCCGTCTCCTTCCTGCCCAGTATTGGCAGCCAGCGCTGCCCCTCCTTCTCCCCTTCTCCGTCTTCCGCCTAGCCGTTATCTAGACAGCCCACACTTTCCCCTTCCCCTCCCTTGCTCCTAACCTCTTAGCCAGCTTACTGTCCAGTAACCGCCTACTGTCCAGTAACCATCTACGCAAGCAACAGCACCCGCCGGCACCAATCAAGTCCCTTTACGTATCCCTAGACCCTATAAAACCATGTCCCCTTCAACAATAAAGCAGACTTGTGCCTAGACCTTGTCTCCGTGGTGTTTCTGCTTGCACCGCGCGTCCCCCGTGCCTGAGCGGAGAGAGCGAGGGCCCAATGGCTTCGTGCCAAACCCCCTCCTCTCCTTCGACCGCAAGGCAGCCCCCGTCCGGAGAGCCCGCCCGGCCAACTGCCGACCCTCCCGGAGGTCCGCCGCTGCCCGCATGCTAGCATCAAACTTTGTTCTGCACCTTCATCACCTCTCTGAGTGCTCTTAGAATTGAAGAGAGTTAGGGACATTCTACGGATTAGGGTTTGACTTAAGGGAATGTAGCAGTTGATATACCCAGAAATCTAAAACTTTTCCCACATCAGCAATAAAGCTGCTTCCCTCTCTCATCTTTCATGTGATCACTGGAGTAGAACTTTGAATTTCCTTTAAGAACTTTTCTTTGCATTCACAATTTGGCTGTTGGTACAAGAGACCTAGCTTTTGGCCTTTCTTGACTTTTGCCCTGCCTTCTTAAGCAGCTTAATCATTCATAATTATGAAAGACTTTCAAGGTGGTAGGGTGGCACCATGTGGGAGTGTGGCGACAGCAAGGGTCGGCTCGTCTCCAGGCGCCGGTGCGAGTCGGACCCGGGTGGCGGGAACGGGCGTTAAGGCCCTCCACTTGGGGTTCAGGCGTACTGCCCGCCCCTCTGCCCAGCTGCACCTGCTTCCCCCTCAGTGGCCTAACCCCGCCTCTCCCCCGAGGGCCACCGCCACGCCATGACAGCCCCGCCTCGCTGCCGCTGAGAACCCTGGCTACCCCGTCTTCTGCCCGCAACCAATGATGCACCCCTGCATGAACCTATCAGCCGTCTGCCGCACCCCGGCCACGCCCCCTGCCCCTCCCCCATCTTCACCCTATATTAACCGCTGTACTTCCTGAATAAATCAGACTTGCACACAGATCCTGGTCTCCTCGGTAGTCTTCTTCCTACCGCGCGTCCTCCGCACCTTGCTGGCCCCAGAGCGCCTTCTCGGAAGGCCCCTCCATGTGTTGCAGCCCTCCGCCCGAGCCCACACCGCCCCTGCAGCGGCCCTCCGGGCGAGGCCACACTGCGACATTTGGCGTCCAACGTGGGGGCAACAACTTCCCGGCCGGACCCCCACCCAACTCGCCCGCAAGGTAAGGACCCCCGTCTTCGCTAGGCCCCACCGTCGGCGCCATGGGCGGCCGTCTTTCCTCCCGCCAGGCGCCTCAGGTTAGGGCCCTTGCCGGCCTTTTAGACACCAATCATATGAATGTCTCAGTAAAGCAGCTCCAAACGTACTGGGACCTTTTGCTGCCTTTCAACCCCTGGCTCTCCACTTGCCATCTGTGGGACCTGGACACGTACACTAACCTCATTGACCACGTCACGGCGGCTATGGAGTATGAGAACAAGCGTTTTCCCCCCAGCCTTCTCCCCACGCTCATCGCCATTCGCTCGTGCCTCCAGGGCACCCCTGTCAATCGGGACGCTTTCCACTGCACCTGCGGTAAGAGCAAGGGAGAGGGGTCTCAGTCAGACAGTGATTCTGACACCGAGTCCTTGTCCAGCTGCCTCAACAACACCCTGGACTCTTGCCCGCCCAAACTGGATGCGCCTACCTTGCCCCAAGATGGCGAACTTCTGCCTTCTTCTTGGGAGGATAAAGGGAAGTCCCTCCCCCTATACCTGCCCCCTCTGGCCATGGCGCCATCTTGGCCCCCGCCGGAAGAGGAGCAGCCGCCATCTTACAAGCCGCCTACCCCCTGGGGCAGTCCGCCATCTTGTGAGGTGCCGCCATCTTGGGACGAGCCACGTTCTCGCCCTACCCCCTGGGCACCCTCCGCCGCGGATCCCTCATCCGCCAGAGGGCCCATGGGTACTTGGCCCCCACGGGCAGAGGCCCCTGCGCATCAGACGCCACTCTTATACCCGCTGAATGCCGCCCCCTCGCGGCACCGTCCGTAGGATTGGTACCCCTTTACAGCCGATGAAATAAAAAACCTCCGCAAGGCTGTTAGAGAGGACGGCCTCGGTAGCCCATACGTCCAACATTTGCTTGAGGAGCTTAGCACTCAGCTCGCGGTTCCGTATGACTGGGTTTCCCTCGCTCAGGCCATTCTAACCCCCGGCCAATTCATCGACTGGCGTGCTCACTTTACATCAGAGGCAGAAAAGCAAGTGGCACACAATGCCTGTGTCGGGGCTCGCCATCCCCCGGACGCTTACACAGGCACGGGCCAATTCGCCAATCTGGCCCAATATCACAACACCCCCCCCGAGTTCTGGCTCCAACTTTGCGAGCTGGCTTTACGCGCTTTCCGCAGCTGCTCCGCCACCAGACCTGAGCCACTTGCCAAGCTAGTCCAACGAAAAGACGAAGACTTTGTTGACTTCGTATCCCAGGTTCAGGAGGCCTGCAAGCGCAAGGTCCCTGGCGAGCGTGCGCAACAAGCCCTCGCCCGGGAACTCATTCTGGAAGGGGCCACCAATGCCTGCCAACAAGCCATCCTACCAATGAAGGAAAGGGGAGTACACGACTGGATCCTGGCCTGCTCCCACATAGACCCGCAGGCCACCGCGCTGGCTCAGGCCATAGCCACGGCCATGTCCCTCTCCTCCGACTGCTTCAAATGCGGAGAAACCGGACATTTTGCCCGCGAATGCCCTCATGCCGCCCGACCACGACCATCCACGAACACGCCTCAAGACACCGGAGGAGCTAGACCACGTGCGCCTCCCACCCCATATCCCTGCTGCAGCAAAGGATACCATTGGGCTCATGACTGCCGCACCGACAACAGCCAACGGCAGCCTTTAAACGCGAGAGGGGGCAGGCCTCAGCCCCACCAGCAAGAGGCCGCTCACCCACGCCGCCACCCCCTGCCGTAATGTGGACCGTTCCACTGGGACCCAAGAAACCAATAATGGAGTTAGAGGTTGAAGGCCAATGGTTCGAGGGAATCCTTGACACTGGGGCAGAAATATCCTGCTTCCCAGAAACAGCCACACACAACTGGGGTGTGCCCCCCGCACAACTGGGGTGTGCCCCCCGGCCCCCGCGTTATTGGAGCCACCGGAACAGCTCCCTCATTCCAAACCAGCTGAGATCTTATTTGGAAGGACAAGGAAGGCCGCCAAGGCACCTTCCACCCCCTTGTCCTGCCCGGCATCGACAATATCCTCTGGGGCCGGGATGTCCTCTCGAACTGCGGAGCCATTCCATCCACAGCTCCCCCCCAATGATATACGCCACTGCTCGCATTACACCTCCAGCACCCACTCCTCTTGAATGGGATACCGAGGAGCCCATTTGGGTGGAGCAGTGGCCCATCTCATCCCAGAAACTGTTAGTTCTCCGAGCTCTTGTCTATGACCAGCTCGACACAGGACACATTGAGCCATCCACCAGTCCGTACAACTCACCCGTCTTCGTCATTCAGAAGAAGTCAGGCAAGTACCGGCTCCTCCACGACCTGCGTGAGATCAACAAGCACATCTGCCCAATGGGCTCCCCCCAAACGGGGTGCCCCCACCCCACGGCTATACCTAGACACTGGTGCGCCGCCACCATCGACATCAAGGACTGTTTCTTCTCCATTCCACTGCACCCAAAAGACCATCCAAAATTCGCCTTCACGCTCCCGTGCACCAATCACCAAGAAGTAGCTGAGCATTACCAATGGCGAGTCCTCCCACAAAAAATGTGAAACAGCCCGGCCATCTGCCAGCTTTATGTCAAGAAGGCAATTCAGCCATTAAAAAACTTTGCATACATTGTTCATTACATGGACGACCTTCTCGTGGCGCATGAAACCCCTGGAGGCCTCCAAGCCATCGTCATGGCATTACTGCGCCATCTCAACGACCTTGGCCTACAAGTCCAATAAGATAAGGTACACATGGAGCTCCCCTTCACCTTTCTAGGCTTCAACATCCACAATACCATCATGCCTGTGGCCCCCCAACTGGCCATTCCACAGAAGCTATCTCTGACAGAGCTACAACAAATCTGTGGGCACATCAATTGGCTCCGTTCGGCTCTCCCGATCACCACCGCTCAACTACAACCCCTCTTTGCCCTCCTGCAAACCAACCAAGACCCTCCGCAGGCCGTAACAAAGAAAATCGCTATTACCTCGGCTGCGCAGGAGGCCATCCGAGCTGTCAATGATGCCCTGCGAGAATGCCAACTGCAGCGTCACGACCCCAACCGAGCCATCTTGGCGCTGATCCTGCCTACCACAGGTACGCCCACCGGGCTCCTCTGGCAGAAGGGGCCCCTTCTCTGGCTCCATACTGCCAAAAGCAAGCTCAGAAAAATCGGCCCGCAAGTCACCCTCTGGATCTCCTTGGCCATTGACCTCGTCCGGCAATGCACCCACACATATGGTACTCCCCCGACACCATTGTGTGGCCACTTGATGCCAAGAAAACCACCGCGCTGCTTCTGTCCAGTCCAGACACGCAAGTCCTTGTGGAACTCTTCCATGGCGAATTTGACAACCACTACCCCAGCCATTGGCTGCTTCAGGGCATCTCCCAGTTATCCTTCATCCCTCCGCCGCACCACCCCTTCCCGTCTCGCCGCCCCTACCCACATGCCACCACCGCCTTCACTGACACCTCCAAGCACAAGTTCGCAGCTGTCATCTACTCGCCTGGTACGTCAGAGCCTCAAATACTCATCCACATCAACGTGAACTCTGTCCAGGTAGGAGAGCTCCAAGCCGTCATCCTAGCTCTCCGCGCCTGTCCCGACAGACCCCTCAACATCTTCACCGACAGCCTGTACACCTTGCAAGTCTGCCAAGTCTTGGCTTTCGCCACGTTTTTTCCTGCCAAAAGGCCTATCGACCAAGCACTCCTAACTCTCCAGAGTCTCTTGGAAAACCGCACGGCGCCCTGGTACATCGCCCATGTGAGGAGCCATTCTGGCCTTCCTGGACCTACCGCTGCTGGCAATAACCTCGCCGATCAAGCGGTCCAAGCCCTCCCAGCCTCAGTAGAGCGCTCGGGAGGCCGACCGCCCGCCCCTCCACCTGGCAACCTCCTCAACCAAGCCAAGCTACTCCACTCTCGATTTCACTTCTCTGCCAGGAGCCTTCACAAGTTGTTCCCAGAACTTTCCATCCAGGCCTGCAAGCACATGGTCAGATGCTGCCGAACCTGTACACCCCTTCTGCCCCTTGGGCCGCTACAGCCACAAGGAGTTAATGCGTGTGGGCTATGCCCCAATGCCCGATGGCAAATGGACGTCACCCACGTGCCCCAGTTCGGCAGGCTCAAGTATCTCCATGTGGCCATCGACACCAACTCCCACCTGTGCTATGCCGTTCCCCTCCCAGGAGAAACAGCCAAGCACTGCATTCAGGCCCTCAGACAAGCCATCCTCTTCATGGGAGTCCCATGGGACCTGAAAACCGACAATGGACCAGCATATCGCAGCGCTTCCTTCGCCGCGTTCCTGAGGCTATACAACATCACTCATCACTTTGGAATTCCGTTCAACCCCCAAGGTCAAGGCATGGTTGAACGCACTCATCTCTTCCTCAAGCATCTTATTCAAAAGGAAAGGAGCAACCATCCCTGCCAAACACCTGGAGAAATTGTCACCTCTGCCTTAATCCACCACAACCTCCTCTGCTTTGATGAGGATGGCCTTTCCCCAGTACATGCTCATTGGGGCCTGTCCGACCGGCCCACACAGGCCCCCCTTGTTCAGTGAAAAGACCCCAAGACTAACATCTGGTCAGGGCCTGCCCCCCTCCTTGCCCAGGGAAGGGGTTTTGCTTGTGTCTTTCCAGATGACGCCGCCCAGCCCATCTGGATCCCAGGACGCCTCATCCGGCCCGCCACAGCTGAACCGCCTGACCCGGAGAGAGAAACATCGCCAGCGACACCTCGCCCCTCGGATGGCCATGATGACCCTGAATGCCAAGCCCGACCCTCTCCGCCAACAAGTTCTGTGGCTACTCCACCTAGCCCAAGCTGAAAGGGCCCGGTGGCCGCCGCCACCCACCTTCACCCCCCCCCAAGACAGGCTTCTCGAACCCGCTGCCTGGCGAGGGCCCCCACCAACAAAATGAGTGCTGGCCCTTCCTCTTCCACCTTCTTCGGTGCTTAATAAAAGAAAAGGGGGAAATGTAGGGTGGCACCGTGTGGGAGCGCGGCAACAGCAAGGGTCGGCTCGTCTCCAGGCGCCGGTGCGAGTCGGACCCGGGTGGCGGGAACGGGCGTTAAGGCCCTCCGCTTGGGGTTCGGGTGTACTGCCCGCCCCTCTGCCCAGCTGCACCCGCTTCCCCCTCGGTGGCCTAACCCCGCCTCTCCCCCGAGGGCCACCGCCGTGCCATGATAGCCCCGCCTCGCTGCCGCTGAGAACCCTGGCTACCCCGTCTTCTGCCCGCAACCAGTGATGCACCCCTGCACGAACCTATCAGCCATCTGCCACACCCCGGCCACGCCCCCACCCCTCCCCCATCTTCGCCCTATATTAACCGCTGTACTTCCTGAATAAATCAGACTTGCGCACAGATCCTGGTCTCCTCGGTAGTCTTCTTCCTACCGCACGTCCTCCGCACCTTGACGGCCCCGGAGTGCCTTCCCGGAAGGCCCCTCCATGTGTTGCAGCCCTCCGCCCGAGCCCACACCGCCCCTGCAGCGGCCCTCTGGGCGAGCCCACACTGCGACACAAGGTTATTACAAAAATATTTCAAAGTTAAAGCAGCAGAAATCCAATGTGTTATTTGTGGTTTGATCAAAAATGATATTTTGTAGGTCAATATATTTTCTATAGTAAAATTTACTTCATTTCCAGGAAAATCATTAGCTTACTTGGAAACTCCTCTTGTATACATGAATATATTTAAATAAAATTATTTTCATTAAAAGAAAACAAATAAAACTAACCCACAATTGCCACATATTCATCAGGTACAGTCCCATTTGACAATACCACATGTGACATTAGATATTATTTATTTTTTATTTTTTAATTGTGTTTTTTTAAGATACATAGATCACAAAAAATGTTACATTAAAAAACATAAGTTTCCCATATACCCCACCCCACTCCTCCCACATCAACAACCTCTTACATCATTGTGGTACTTTCATTGCATTTGGCGAATACATTTTGAAGCACTGCTGCACCACATGGATAATAGTTTACATTGTAGTTTACACTCTGCCCCAGTGGGTTATGGCAGGATATATAATGCCCAGCATCTGTCCCTGCAATATCATTTAGGACAACTCCAAGTCACAAAAATGCCCCCACATCACATCTCTTCTTCCTTCTCCCTGCCCTCAGCAACTAACATGACCACTTTCTCCACATCAATGCTACCATTTCTCCCATTACTAGTCACAATAGTTCTACAGTAGAATACCAGTAAGTCCATTCTAATTCATATTTTATTCCTCCACCCTGTGGACCCTGGGATGGTGATGTCCACTCCACCTCTATATCGAGAGGGGGCTTAGATCCCACATGGTTGATGGAGGTGGTTCTCCTGCTTGCAGTTGTAGGCACTCTTAGTTCCCTGTTGTGGTTGACCATCTTCACCTCCTTGTTAGCTGACCTGGGTAAGTCCAATGAACCAAAGAGTAGGAGCCACAACTCTGCTCAGGCTCAGGGCCCAGCTGGCACATGGACAGTCCAGAGATTCAAGTCTCCTGACTATATACCAACCCCAGTACCAACCACAGGTTCAGTAAAAGTGACAGAAGAGGCATTGTAGAAAGGTCACATCTGAGTCCAACTCTATCACACTCAGGAGCACAAAATCCAAAGTAGGGCCCACTGACAATGCACTGAATTCCAGAGTGATCTGTCATGACCACAGAACCGGTGTGTCTCCGTAGCCCTCAAGAGCACCACTACCCGGGGTTGTAATTAGATAATATTAAAAGGCATTTTGCTGCACATCAAATGGTCCCTGACCTACTGAACGGATTTTAAACAACAACAAAATTTATTTTCTTCCACATTCTATGGAGGACATTGGAGTGGCTTACCTATGTGATTTTGAATGAGTCTTTCATGAATTTACAGACAAGATGTTGACCAGAGCTATTATTGTATTAAAGGTGGACTGTGGCTGGAGAATTCCTCCAAATAACTGCTCTAAAACTATCCATGGGCACTGACACTCCACCCCACACTCTTCCTATCCATCAATGTTAAGGCAGAGACATTGGGGATCTTGTTTGCTGACACTTCGGCCCAGTATTCCTGATAGCTTTGCTTGACTTCCCCAGTAGTCTAGGACACTTCCTCCCTCTAGGAACATTTCCTCCCTTTCTCCTTCACTTGGAGTCAGCCTTGCATTGTGCTTGCCAGCTTTTCCAGCCTTCTAGGCTCTATCCTATTTTGGTTAACAAGCATGTTTTTGTTTAGCCTTCTTGGCATCTGCTGCCCAGAAGACTCCTATTCAGTCTGGAGTAATATAATCTGTGCTCTTCATGTGCTGATAAAATTGTAGAGAGAAAGACCATGGGACCTTTCAGAAACACACATTTAAAAATTCCTGTTGTGTTTCCTCTTCATCTCTTGAAATTTGAAATTCCCAAAAGGGCAACTGACATAGACTTCCAATCAAGGCCCTATTTAATTACATTTGACCCTATAAAAATAAGTCACCTGTCCTAAACATGTCCTTAAAAGATGGAGATCCCCTCACCCAAAGAGATAAACTGACTTTTTTATTCTTAAATTGCACCATTATTATCTATGGTTTAATTTAGGGTTCACTGTTTATATCATGTAATTCTATGGATGTTTTAAAAAATCTTATACTGTTACCATACATAGCATATAACATTTCAGCTTTAGCCAAATTCAGAAATATATGTCAGTGCTCTTATTATGTTCATAATACTGGGCTATGAGCAAAACCATCCATTTCCATCATTCCAAATAGTAACCTTAAATTCTTATTCCATATCCTCATCCTATGCCCTGGGAACATTTCCTAAATTTTGACTCTGAGTTTGTTTATTTTAATTATTATAAGTCAGTGAGATCATACAATAGTTCTCCTTTTGCATTTGGCTTATTTCATTGCAAATGCTGTCCTCAAGTTTTATCCACTTTGGATAAACTTTTTATGGCTGAATAATATTATATTTTAAATATACATGAAATTTTCTTTATCCATTCATCAGCTGAGGGACACTTGATTTCATTCTGTCTTTTGGCAATTTCAATACTGTTGCTATATACATCAGTGCAAAAATATCTGTTTGAATCCCTGTATTCAATTTTTTTTTGTGGTATATGCATAGTGGTGGGATTGGTAAGTCCTATGGTTGTTTTGTATTTAGCTTTCTGAGGAACCACCAAATTTCTTCAATGGTGGCTGCATCATTTCACATTGTCACCAGCAGTGAATGACTGTTCCAACTTCTCCACATCCTCTCCAACACTTATTTTCATTGTTAAATGGCAATCATTATAACAGGTGTGAAGAGGAATGTGCTTGTGATTTGCATTATTCTGATGGCTAATGAAGTTGAGGATCTTTTCATGGGATTTCTAGCTATTTGTATATCTTCTTTGGATATTAAATATTTATTGGATATGAATTCCAAATACTTTATCTAATTGTGTAGGCTGACATTTTACTTTCATGATGAATGTTTATTGGTTATTTGATTTCCAAACATTTTCTACAATTTGTTATATTGGATGGATGATTTCCAAATGTTTTCTCCAATTGTGTTAGTTGACATTTTACTTTCATGATAAAATCCTGTTCTGTTCTCCATGGCCCAGGACACTGGGGAGAGGGCTGTGTTGGGTCCTGGACTCTGTTGCATGGAGCAACTAGCCTGAGGGATGCCTCCTCTGGTCCTCTGCTCTGTACCTGGCCTGACAAGACACAGGGAGAGACATCCCCTGTGATCTGTTGTCATCTCAGGGACTCAGTAAAATCTCCTTAAACTCATGGGCAACAGTCAATCCACACCCTTAAAAACAAGGAGTGCCTCTTCTGAAGTCTTTTTTTAACTTTCAGTGAGAAAGCATTTTATTTATTTATTTCTCTCCCCGCCCCCCCCAATTGTCTGCTCTCTGTGTCCATCTGCTGTGTGTTCTTCTGTGACCGCTTCTATCCTTATCAGCGGCACCAGGAATCTGCGTTTCTTTTGTTGTGTCATTTTGTGCCAGCTCTCCATGTGTGCGGCGCCATTCTTGGGCACACTGCACCTTCTTTCACACTGGGTGGCTCTCCTTACGGGGCACTCTCCTTGTGCATGGGGCTCCCCTACGTGGGGGACACCCTGCATGGCAGGGCACTCCTTGCACGCATCAGCACTGCACGTGGGCCAGCCCCACACGGGTCAAGGAGGCCCTGGGTTAGAGCCGCGGACCTCCCATGTGGTAGGCGGACCCCCTACCATTGGGCCAAGTCCGCTTCCCGTCTTCTGAAGTCTTAAAAGACCTCAGTCTGGAATTTGATCTCTGTCCAAAAAGGCCCTTTTACTGTAACACTGCTTGGCCTCATTATCCACTCAACAGTAAATCTGTCTGGCCAAAAAATGGGACCTTAGAACCCAAATTCTCACACACCTCAATAAGTACTGTCAGTGCTTAAACAAGTGGAGCAAAATCCCGTATGTCCAGGCCATTTTTGAACTGTGCAGGCCACTCCTCCCTCTGTCAGTTCTGTCCCACTTTTCAAATTCTTCACTCTCCTCTCCCAAAAAACCCTTGCTATCCTCCTGATGCCTCATCAAAAACATCCTTAGATCTGGTAAACAACTCAGTTCCCCCTCCCTATGTGCCATTCTGCCTGCTGCTCTAAGCCCCCCTGCCCAATCCTACTTTTCTCCCTTGTCCAGAAACTCCCCTGGCTCCTAACTCCACTTCCAGGTCAGATTCACCAAACCCTGTGTGTGGCCATGCACCCTTCCCCCTCCCTGATCTCTCTCAAATCAAGCGCAGTCTCAGACCCTATTTTTCTGATCCTCTCATTTTATCAAAGAATTTCAATACATAACTGTCTCTTATAATCTTACATGTTGAGACCTCTATATCATTCTTTCTACCTGTCTGTCCCCAGAAGAAAAGGGATGTGTCGGCTTGCAGCCCAGACCAACGCAAATACCCTAAACCAACAAAATGCTGCCAATAGCCCTGTCAGAGCCAAGGCAGCCCACCCAAAAAACCTACCCATAAATCCATTGCCCTTCCAAATTCCCAGCAGCCACCCCACTCCAGGCAAGTAGGAAAGCACCCTCCAGGGCCGTGCTTCAAATGTAAAAAGCCTGGCCACTGGTCCAAGCAGTGCCCAAATCCACAATTCCCTCTGGGGCCATGCCTGCTGTGCAAGCAGGGAATCCACTGGAGGTCTGATTGTCCCCAGGCCTCTCAAGGCAAGAGTGCATCAGTTACCCAGTCAGACCCCGCCCCTGGCTTCATCCTCTCAGAACTTCTGGGACTGGCAACAGATGATTAAAGGTGCCCAGGACCATACAGGCCCCCATGCCCATCTCCAAAACAAAACCTCTGGCAACTCTGACAGTGGCAGGTAAGCCAATTTCATTTCTTATTGATATTAAAACCACTTACTCTGCCCTTCCCAAATTCCCTGAACCCTTAGCTCTCTCCTTGGGATCAACACTGATGGTAGATGAAACAGTTTCACAACCCCTCACAACCCCTCTTGGCCATACTCACTAAAAAAACACCTGTTCACCCACTCATCTTAACACATCCCCGCTGTCTAACTCCAATCCTTAAAAGAAACATTTTAACCAGGCTCAAAGCACAAATACTCATTCCTTCTCTTCAGAGCCCACATGGCATCTTCTTTCTCTGGCTAATAGGCCTATCCTCAAACCCCCTTCCTCTGCTCTCCTTTTTTCTGTCAAGCTCAGTCAATCTGGACATCTGGGACACTGAAATTCCTTTCATTGCTGTCCATCACAACTAGCCAAGGTTCAACTCACAAGTCCTACCCACATCCCATTCAAACCTCAACATCCTGTCCCTCCTGATGCCCAGCAAAGTATCAAACCTACAATTACCTCTTACAAGTAAGCCTTTAGCTTACTCCTGAACTTTAAGGCTAAGTGTACTCCTAAAGAACAGTAATCCGAAATACATGTATTGAATGTCTATTTGAACTGCTGAATTAGTGCTCAACTGCATTTATACTGCTCAAGTAACTGGTTGCTGATTACCAATAAAAGTGTTCCTAATAGCAAGCTTGCATATTACAAGCAACAAGAATTCCAGAAGAAATCTTAGAAGCAGTAAAATCAGAGATGTGAAATAATGAAAAGCTTAGAAACAGCCATACTAATGGAGTAAGAATTATAAATAAAATTAGTAAGCTTTATGTTTCTGTTAGTTTCTCTTAATTCTTTTGTGCTAGTCTGTTTGCTCCTAAATTGAAATGAATAGCTTATTTTTCTTCACAATATGGGATGAAAAATGTGAAACTTAATGGATATAGAAAGAAGTAAAAAGTTTGTGGGAGTGCTATGTAAGACAAAACTTATAGAAAGTATTATGGAAGGTAGCATTAAGTAAGTGAATGTGTTTTATGAAGGTGAAATGCCTTAAAGTAACTATAGTCCATATGATTATGGATAATAATAAGAAATTTGTAAAAGCATTGTTTAAACTGAAATGTTTAAATAAACTAATTCCAGGAAATCATTATTAAATAAAAACTGAATTGATAATAATAAAAAGTAACTTCATAACAGGAAAACCTATCAGACGCCACCTCAATCTGCATATTAAAGTGGTGGTAGGGAGAAGATTATCTTGATGGCATCGGAAATCTTAGGTTTTCATAAAATGGAAAAAGTAAACTTTCCTGTACTGCTCAAATAAAATACCTGTTAATTAATGCAACCATGGTAATTGTATGTTGTAAAAGGTTTCCTCCGAAACAGTTTCCAAAATCATTTTAGTAACTTATGTATGTAGGATGTAAAAAAAAGTGTGTTTATTATTAAGAAAAAAAAGACAGTACTTTTGTCCTGAGAAAAAATGACTGGTTATTAAGAAAGAGTAAAATGTGGAACAAAACCTGAAAGACTACAGAAAGTGCAGAGGTTCATGGAAAAGGAATTTTTATGGGTAAAGTTGAGTAAGATTTGGTGAGTCTATCTGTAAAGATTTAAAGCTTTAATATCAAATCATATATTTTTTCTTTTTCAATATGTCTTTGGCTATTTGGGGCCTCTTTCCTTCCTGAATAACTTTCATAGGTTATTTATTCCAGTTCAGTAAAAAATGCTATGTTGATTTTTATTGGGATTGCATTAAATCTGTAGATCAGTTTGGGTAAGATAGACATCTTAATGATATTTAGTCTTCCTATGCACGAACAGGGAATATTCTTCCATTTATTTAAGTCTTCTTTGATTTCCTTTAACAGTGTTGTGTAGTTTTCTGTGTATAAGTCTTTTACATCTTTACTTAAATTTATTCCTAAGTATTTGATTTTTTAAAATTTACTATTGTAACTGGTATTTGTTTCTGGATTTCCTCCTCAGATTGTTCATTATTGGTGTACAGAAATGCTACTGACTTTTGCACACTGATCTAATAATCTGCAAATTTACTGAACTCATTTATAAGTTTTAGAAGCTTTGTTGTAGATTTCTCAGGGCTTTCTATGTATAGGATCATGTTGTCTGCAAATAGTGAAATGTTTACTTCATCCTTTCCAATTCCAATGCCTTTTACATCTGGTTCTTGCCTCAGTGCTCAAGCAAGTACTTCTAATGCAATGTTAAATAGGAGAGGTGATAGTGAGTATCCTTGTCTTGTTCCTTATCTTAGAGGGAAAGATTTTAGGATTTCACCATTGTAAATGATGTTAGCTTTGGGTTTTTCATATATACCCTTTCTCATGTTCAGAATGTTTCCTTCTATTCCTATCTTTTGCAGTGTTTTTATCAGGAAAGGGTACTGTATTTTGTCAAATGCCTTTTCTGCATCTCTAAATATGATCATGTGATTTTTTTCTTTAGATCTGTTTATGTGGTGTATGACATTGGTTGATTTTCTTACGTTGAACCATCCTTGTACACCAGGGATGAAACCCAATTGGTCATGGTGCATAATTCATCTGATGTGTTGTTGAATACAATTAGCAGGAGCTTTGTTGAGGATTTTAGCATATAGGTTCATTAGAGAGATTGGTCTGTAATTGTCCTTTCTTACTGTGTCTTTGTTTGGCTTTGGCATTAGGGTAATGTTGGCATCATAGAATTAGTTAGGCAATGTTCTTTCTATTTCAGTTTTTTGAAAGAGTTTAAGCAAGATTGGTATTAGTTTTTTCCAGAACATTTGGTAGAACTCATCTTGAAGCGGTCTGGCCTGGGGCTCTTCTTAGTTGGAAGGTTTTTAATGACTGATTCTATCTCTTTTTTTGTGATTGGTTTGTTGAGATCATCAATTTCTTCTTTCATCAATGTAGGCTGCTTATGTGTTTCTAGGAATTAGACCATTTTCTGTAAATTGTCCTTCTTGTCGGCATATAGCTTTTCAAAGTATCCTCTTATGATAGATTTTATTTCTATGGGGTGAGTGGTGCTATACCCTTTCTCATTTTCTATTTTGTGTATTTGCATCTTCTCTTTTTTTCTTTGTTAGACTAGATAAGGGTTTGCCAATTTCTTTATCTTCTCAAAGAATCAGCTCTTTGTTTTATTTTTTCTAGTGCCTTCTTATTTTCTATTTTATTTAGTTCTGCTCTGATCTTTGTTATTTCTTTCTTCTTCCTTTGGAGTTACTTTATCCTTTTTTTTTTTTTTTTTTTTTTTTTTTACTAATTCCTCCAAGTGTGCAGTCCGTTCTTCAATTTTAGCTCTTTCTTCTTTTTGGATTTATGAATTTATGGCTATGAATTTCCCCCTCAGTAATGCTTTTGCTGCATCCCATAAGTTTTGATATGTTGTGTTGTCACTTTCATTGGTTTCAAGGTAGTTACTGATTTCTTTTGAGATTTCCTCCTTGACCCACTGTTTGTCTTAGAGTATATTGCTTAACTTCCATATCTTTGTGCCTAATCTTGTTCTCTGGCCCTTGGAGATTTCCAGCTTCATTCCGTTGTGGTCAGAGAAATTATTTTGAATGACTTCAATCTTTCTGAATTCAATGAGACTTTCTCTGTGGCCTAGGATGTGGTTGATCTTGGAGAATGATCCATGTGCACTGATAAGAATGTATATCCTGCTGTATCTGGGTGTAATGTTCTGTATATGTCTATTAAGTCCAGATTCTCTAATATATTATTCAAAGTCTTTGTTGAGATGTTCCATCTAATGGTGATATGGTGTATTAAACTCCACCAGTATAACTGTAGAGGCATCTATTCCTTCATTTAGTTTTTCCAGTGTTTGCCTCACATATTTGGAGATGCCTTGGTTAGGAGTACAAATGATTGTTCTTTATTCTTGAAAGATTATCCCTTTCACTAATACGTAGTGTCCATCTTTGTCTCTCACAATAGTTTTGCATTTAAAGTCTCTTTTGTCTGATATTAGTATAAGTACTCCTGCCCCTTTTTGGTTATTGTTTGTTTGTAAGACTGTTTTCCAGCCATTCATTTTCAACCTCCTTGAATCCCTGGGTCTAAGATGGGTTTCTTGTAGACAGCATATAGATGGGTCATATTTCCTTATCCATTCTGCCAATCTGTATCTCTTGACAGCTGAGTTTAATCCATTAACATTCAGTGTTCTTATTCTCAAGGAATTACTTACACGGACCATATTTTCTTTGGATTTATGTATGTCATGTTGTTTTTATTTCTCTGTCTTTTTAGTTGTTCTTACACTCTCCTCCAGCTCTGTCTCTCCTGTTTTTTTTCTGTAGAACTCCCTTTAGTATCTCTTGAGGGGCAGGTGTCTTGTTGGCACACTCTCTTAGTTTGTGTTTATGTGTGAATATTTTGAATCCGCCATCATTTTTGAATGCCAGCTTTGCTGGATAGGGTATTCTTGGCTGGAAATTTTTTTTAGTACCTTGACTATGTCATATCACTGCCTTCTCGCCTCCCATGGTTTCAGATGAGAAATCAGCACTTAATCTTATTGAGCTTCCCTTGTATGTGATGGTTCTCTTTTCTCATGCTGCCTTCAGTATTTTATCTTTGTCTTGAACATTGGATAACTTGACAAGTATATGTCTTGGCATAGGTCTGTTAGGATTAATGCTGTTTGGGTGTGTTGCACTTCCTGGACATGTACATGCATCTCCCTCAAGAGATTTGGGAAGTTTTCAGCCATTATTTCCTTAAACACCCTTTCTGTCCCCTTTCCCTTCTCTTCTCCTTCTGGGATGCCTATAATGTGTATGTTTGTGCATTTTGTGTTGTCATTTACATCCCTAAGTCCCTGCTGGATTTCTTCTGTCTTTTTATCTAGCTGTAATACTATCTATTTGATTTCATATGTACTGTTTCCACACAGCGAATTCTTTCCTCTGCCTGTTCAAATCTGCTATTATGTACTTCCAGTGTATTCTTGTCTTCTTGGATTATGCCTTTCATCACCATCATATTCATTATCTTTTTATGTATGTTTACAATTTCTTCAGTATGTTCTCCCAGTGTCTTCTTAATACCTTTAATCTCTTCCTCCACTTCATTAAGTTGGTCTATTATATTTTTTTGGACAGCTTTGATTAGTTGTTCACTGGTCTGCATCTCTTCCTGGTTTTTAGTTTGTTCATTGGACTAGGCTATGTCTTCCTGTTTTTTGGTATGGTTTGTAATATTTTGTTGCTGTCTGGTCATCTTTTTAACTTGAAGGGTTTATTCTGTTGATTAGCTTCTCTCTCTGCTCTAGTATTTTATTTAGCTGCTGTTTTTGTGTGTGTGTGTTTTCTCTTTGACACTTTGTTCTTCCTGTTCTGTTTCTTTGCTGATTTCTATGTTCCCTAGAAAGAAAAAGATTGAGGCTAGAGGAAGCGAAAGATGTAAGAAAAGAAAAAGGATAATAGTAATAATAATAGTAAAAGTTAAAAGAGGAACTATATTAGACCTAGGAAAATGAATATTTAACTCATATAAACAGTGTAGAGTAACAGGAATAATAAAGTGGAGTACCTACAATGAAATAGAAACCTTAATAGAGGAAAATATATAGGATGAATTAAAAGGCCAGAATGATGAGAGAGGGAAAGAAAAAAGAAAGGACAAAAAGAAATGAAGTTAATGAAAGTGAACAGAATAGATGAATTAGAAATATAAACCAGAAAAACTGAGGACTAAACAGAGAGTTGGGATGTTAGAATCATGACGAAAGTTGAAGACAGGAAGCTGAAGGAAGGAGAAATAAACACTGGTAGACAAAATCGGTATATACAGAAAAGGGGAAATCAAGGCAGAGGAAACACAGCAAACAAGAAACAAGCCAACAACACCTTGAGCAATTTACCTCTTTGTCCATCTCTATAGATCAGTACTCTGAAGCCTCCTGCTCCGTGGGTTCCCAAAACAGCTCACTAGGGCAGGATCTTGCTCCCACTCAGCCGTTTCTTGTGAGAGAGGTGGTGAGTGCACACTTAAATCGATGCCATCTTGCTCTCCCCTCCTCAGTACTTGTTTTTTATAAAGTTTTGGTAATGGATGGTGGTGACTGTAGTACAACATTGTGAGTTTAATTAAAAGCACTGATTTATATATTTTTATAAACTTTTTATAATAGATGGTTCTGATGGTAGTACAACATTATAAGTGTAATTAAAAGCACTGAATTACATATTTGGTTAAAAGGAGAAATTAGGTCATATATTAGAATAAAAATTAAAAGAAAAAACATAGGCTTATACAATACAGTGTACTATATTGTAAATGATGGACTATATATATATAGTTAATAGTACATTTATAAAAATATTCTTTCATGAATTATAACACATGTACCACACTAATGCAAGGTGTTAATAATAGGGTGGTATAGCAGTTTGATATGGTTATGAATTCCAAAAATAGATATTGGATTATGCTTGTAATCTGATCTGTACCTGGGCATGATTGAGTTATCATTAGGGCACTGAGTCTTCACCCCTCAGTGGGTGGGGACTCACAGATAAAAGGCATGGCAAAGAACAGAGTTGAGGGTTTCTGATGTTGGAGTTTTGATGTTGGAGTCTGATGCTGAAGACTTAAGCTGGAGCCCAAGGCAGTAAGCTCACAGAGAAAAGAGAAGCCAGCCCCAGGAAGGAAGGAACCTTGAAGCCAGAGAGAAGCAAGCCCCAGGAACATAGGAACCTGGGAAGCCTGAACCCTCACAGAGGTCAGCAGCCATCTTGCTCCAAATAGACTTTGGTGAGGGAAGTAACTTATGCTTTACAGCCTGGTATCTGTAAGCTCCTACGCCAAATAAATACCCTTTATGAAACCAACAAATTTCTGGTATTTTGCATCAGCACCCCTTTGGCTGACTAATACAGGTGGTAAATGGGAGTAAACTATATTCTAGAGTTAATAGTTAAATGATAATATTCTTTCATCAATTGTAACAAAGGCAAACACACTAATGCAAAGTAACAACAGTGGGGGGTATATGGAAATGTATTTCTTACATGTTATTTCTGTAAACATATAAATTCTCTAATTAAAAAAATAATCATTTAAAAAAATTTACATATCACTGCATCTGTATTTGAATACCATACCTTGTATGCTTTAGGAAGAAGCAAACCCGGTGGTTTTTCCCTGAGTACATGTGCTTGAAAAACCTTCTGCAGATCAAAGGTTGGATTGGACTGTCCTGATTTGGATGAGAGTAGAGAGAAACTCAAATACAAAGATGTACTTTCCTTCTTCCCCAAATCCTACTGCAATGTCAGGAGAAACATGAAATGAAAATTAAATCCATTCCAATGCTGGAAAGTCAAGAGGGGTGCTACTAGCAGCTCCTTACAGCAGTGTCTAGGTGATATCAAGTCAGATAACTACATTCTGGCAGCTGGAGACTCTATGATCCATACAGATAGAAGAGGACCCTATTACCTACAAAACATGAGTTTTAGCAGAAGTGTCCCTATGACAATACCTGGATCCGAGGAAACAGAGGCTGGGAGAAGGGATAGTAGGTGATCAGCCAGAAAATTAATTAAAGGATGCTGGAACCGCTGGGTTAGTGCCTCCTCCTCTGCTCTCGGAGCAGATAACTCCCAAATGTGTTGCCAAGCCCAGCATGCTGACACAGTTCTCTACAGTGGGAGTTCTGATAAGTGAGGCCCCGGCATGGGTATCTGGCCCAGGGGAGTACAGCAGTGCCCCAGGTTACTCACAGACCCCAGGGCACCAGCTTACTCTACCAGGTGAGCAGAAATTCCCATATGGACTAAGGAAATACACTCCAGCTACAAAAACTTGTCAGAATCACTCAACTTTCAAAGAATCAACAGCATGAAAGAGAGGCCCTAAACTAAATAAAGAGAAGAATCAATCCCCTGGGTAACAAGGAATAGGGAAAAGTGAAAAAAAATCTGTGACATGAGCAGAATTAATATTCTTTGAGGGATTTAAGGAGGACCTGCACCATAAAAATAAACAGAAGAACCATAAGCCATAAAAAAATTTTTTGAGCTGTGGGGAGAAAAAAGAAACTTGGTAAAACAATTTACTCTCACCATCAAATCAAGAGAAGAGCTAAAGAGCAGAATAAAAGCAACTTAAGATCAAATTAGTGAGGTAAAATACCAGGTGTGGAAGTCCAAGCACAAAGCAGAAGGACAAAACATGAAGTATGAGAGGAAATCTTGAGATATCCAGGGAAGTGGATTTGGTTCAACAGATAGGACGTCCGCCTACCATGAGAGGTTCATGGTTCAAACCCAGGGCCTCCTGATCCGTGTGGTGAGCTGGTTCATGTACAGTGCTGATGTGTGCAAGGAGTGCCCTGCCACGCAAGGAGTACGCCGTGTAGGGAGAGCTGCCCCACATGAAAAAAAGTGCAGTCTGCCCAGGATTGGCGTCACACACACGGAGAGCTGACGTAACAAAAAGAGACACAGATTCCTGGTGCTACTGACAAGAATGCAAGCAGACAAAGAAGAACACACAGTGAATGGACACAGAGAGCAGACAAAGGGGGTGGGAAGGGGAGAGAAATAAATAAATAATAAATCTTAAAAAAAAAGAGAGAGATCCAAAATTTCCAACATCCATCCATTATAAGTTCTAGGAAAGGGGAACACAGAACTTTAGGTAGGAAAATACCTTTTTAATATACAAAGCTGAAGAAAAGTTCATATCTTCAGAAGGAAGGGACTACAGCATAATGAATAAGAGAAGATTTAGACACACCCTGGTGAAGTGTATAAACTCCAAGCTTGCGAAGATGGGAAAAGGTTGCCCATAAAATATCAGCTCTGGTATCGGACTTCTCATCTGTAATGAAAGAGTAATTCATTCACTCAATATTTACTGTGTGCCTACCATGTGCAAAGCACTCCCCTGGGCTCTATATATCTTTCTCTTCATGGAGCTTACATTCTACTTGTAGGAACCAGACAATAATTTAAAACAAGTAAAATATGTAGTAGGTTAGAGGATGATAATGCATTGGAGGGAAAATGAGGCAGGAGGGTGGGATTTTAGTTTTAAGATCATGATCATGAAAGGCCTCACTGGGGGCAGTGACGTTGAAGTGAAGTCCTGAAGAAGCCAAGGGAGAGTCCATGGACGTCTGGAGCAAGAACAATGCAGGCAGAAGTAACAGCAAGAGCACAGGCCCTAGGCAGGCCTGGCATCTTCAAGGGGGAATAAAGAAGCCAGAGTGCCTGGAGCAAAATGAGTGGAGAGGAAGACAAAGAGGTGACAGGGTTGGGGTGTCTAGGCAGAACACAAAGAACTTGGCAGGCCCCTTAAAGATTTTGGCTTGTAGTCTCAGTGAGATAAGAAACTTACATTGAATCATGCCCCTGCAAATTACATGTTCAAGTCCTACTCCCCAGTGCTGCGGGTGTGAACCCATTCGTAAATAGAACCTTTGAATGTTATTTGTTAAGGTGTTGCCAAAGTGAATGAGGGCCTAAATCCCATATGGCTAAAGTCTCTAGCTATAAGCAAAATAATTACACAAGGAGACAAAAGCCCTAAGAGAGAGATCAGGATGTAATGGAGACAAAGATGCATCTACAGCCAAAGAACCCCAATGATAACTGGAAAGCCAGTTTCTCAGGGAGAAAGCATGGTTTACAAACATTGTGATTTGGACTTGTAGCTTCCAAAACTAAGACAATAAATTCCTGTTGTTTAAGCTAATTAGCATGGGGTATTTTCATAGCAGCTCTGGGAAACTAAGACAGAAGGTTTGGGAGGATTTTGAGCACAGAAATAACATGACCTGACACATTTATTCAATGTCCTTCTCACTGCTCGGTTGAGAAGAGATTGAAGGGGGACAAAGGCAAAAGCAGGAAAGTCAACTAGGAGGATATGCCTAAGAGAATGGTGGGTTTGCCCAGAGCCATAGTAGTGAAGGTTCTATGTTGGGTGCACTGTTAAAATAAAACCAGCAAAGTGTGCTGATAGATTGGTTGTGGGATGTAAGAGAGAAAGATATCCACTAAAATAGCTAAAATTAAAAACACCGACACCACCAGGGGCTGGCAAAGATGGAAGCAATTGGATCTCTCATATATAGCTGGTGGAAGTTTAAAATGGTAGAACCATTTTGGAAAACTACTTGGCAGTTTCATCTATACTAAATATACACCTATTTCATAATAGCAATTTCAATCCTAGATATATAAAAGATAACTGAAAACAGATATCCACCAAAACACTTGTACATGAATGTTTATAGTAGCTGTATTCATAATACCTCAAAGGTTGATACAATCCTATTCCTCCCCAGCCTAAAACACCATCTCCAAAGAACAAGAGTGAGGCCAGACAGAATGCAGCAGCAGCTCTGGTGTCTACAACTTTCTCATACAAGCCAGACCCATCCTCCCCACCAATCATATCAAAGGGCACTGAACTTGGCATCACTTAATCCTGTGTATGTGTGTGGGGGGTGACATGGGACAATTTTATTGGAGAAGTTGCAAAGAGTCAAATTGTAATGAACCTTAAAGCACTTTTTTTTTTTATGCCAAATGTCTGACTGGATGCATTTTTGATGATGTACTTCTTGACTTACATATCAAGTATGGAACTTTCATGATAAGAAATGAACCAGGTGCAATATAAAGTGAAAACTAAAAATAGTTACCATATGACCCATCAGTTCCACTCTTCCGCATATATCCAAGAGAAATGAAAAGATATGGTCACACAAAAAATTATGCACAGATGTTCATAGCAGCATTATTCATAATATCCCAAAGGTGGAAACAACCCAAGTGTCTGTCAATTAATAAATGCGTAAGCAAGATGTGGTATGTTCATACAATGGAATATTATTAAACCATTAAAAGGGAATGAAATACTGATATATGCTATAGCATGGATAAACCTTGAAAACATTAAGTGGAAGAAGCCAGAGAAAAAGATCACAGATTACCACAGCTACTGTATACCAACGTCTACATCCATTCTCTGTCTTCCCACCAGAGTTGACAAAATGTTCATATTCCTATCTAAGGACATCCCCTTCTTTTGTGAACTAGATCTCAGCCTACTCTTGTCTACTCAAGGACTTCATTCTGGCCCTCTCTCCTCCACAAATTATTCTCTCTTCTGATTACTGCCATCAGCAGACAAGCATGCTATTATTTCAAGCATAAAAAAGCCTTCTCTTGACCCAACACCCCTCTCTCATGACAATATTTCTATTTCCCTTTGGCAGAAAAACTAAAACCCTTTGGCAGAGTTGTTTACACCTGTTCTAATTCCTTTCTTCCAATTCTCTCTGAAACTGCTTAAATCAACCTTTTCTGCCTATCTTTCCACTGAAACTGTTTTTTTCAGGGTCACTAATGACTGTTACCAAACCACGGTTTTCTTCAACCTAAGCCACTCCTTTTCAGACTCCCTTGCAGGTTCCTCCTCAATTTTCCAATTTAAGTTAGAAAATGCCTGAGACTCAGTCTTTAGACCTCCTCTTTCCCTTTGCAGACTCATTTTCTAGGTACGTTCTCTACACTTGTAGTGTTAAATACCTTCTCTGTGTTGATGACTCCCAAATGTACTTCTAGTCTAGACCTCTGCCCTGAATGCTAAACTAATACATATTCCTTTGTATGTCTAAAGAGCACCTCTAAACTTACCATTCCAAAACTGCATCTCTTATATTGCCCCTCAAATCTGCTTCTCTGGTCATGCCCATTTCAGTTTATGATAACCCTGTACTTCCAATTATTAAGGCAAAAAAGGAATAGTTGTTTGTTTGTTTTAATATACCCCACATCTGATCTGCCAGTCCTTTAAAATATATCCCGAATATGACCACTTCTCACCTATGCTACACTATTGTCCAAGCCACTAATATCTCTTTGCAGGATTGATGCAAATAGACATAATAACTGATCCGCCTTCTTTTGCTTTTGATCCCTTTCAGTCAACTCTCAACACAATAGGCAAAAACATTTCTTTCATAAAAGGAAAATCACGTGCCTTTCCTTCTCAAAAATCTCTGCCACCCCATCTCAGCTCAAAGTAAAGGCCAAAGTCCTCACAATGGTGGAAAGGGTCACTGTTGCCCATCTTTACACTACTCCAAGCCTGTATTCCCTCCCTCCACATACCAGGTATGCACCCCCTCAGGGCCTGTGTTCTTGCAGTTCCCCTCCCCAGACAGCCACATGGCTCACATCCTCACCTCCTTCAAGTCTTTTTATTGTCTGTCTTTCCCAAATGGAAGTTCCAATAAGACACGGATTTTTTGTTTGTTTGTTATAGCCTCAGTGGTTGGAACAGTGCCAGACAAATATTAGGCACACGGCTGCAAATCACAAGTTTTGCTGTATCAAAGAATGAAATGCTTTAATTTAACATAGTTTGTATTTCCAATAAGATCTGTTCTACACTTTTGCAAATTTTTTGGTAAATTTTAATTAGGTAAAAAAGAATATTTACAAAATTTGTAAGGCATAAGGAATAATAATATAACAAACAGCAGTGTTTTCACTACCCACTTTAAGAAAGAGAAAATTACATCTCTCAGGTTCTCAGAAGTAACTCAATTTTGTATTTATCATTATTTTGCTTTTCTTCATACTTTTACTGTAACATTTATCTCCTTAACCAAAATTTACTTATTTGTCCCTGTTTTTAAACATTACTAAAAGGAAATCATATTGATTTGCCTATTTTCCTCACGCATGTTCCTAAGAGTCTATGTTCTTCTGTATAGACATAGCTGAATCATTTTCACAGCTATATTGATGTGGGCTATGGGTGGCAGGCTCTTTGTCTCTTCAGAGATAATCTAAACTATCTGTGACTTGTGGGTGTGGGATGATGAAAGGCTGCAGTCCTGCCCTTGGGGAGCAGGAAACAGTTTAACAATGCAAGATCTATAAACTTTAAGTATTCAGGGGAAATGCAAATCAAATATGCTAAAGGCTTATCTAGAATGTCTGGAGTCCATGCTAAAAGCTTACCTAAAATGTGGAAGATATATATGCTAATTGAAGCCTATTGAGAACTGAAACAAAGCGACCATTTGGCCTTTCCTCTCGGTATAAAAGACATTTGAAAATCTTTTTCTGGGCTCGGGATTCAAACTGAAAGCTCCCGAGTCCGGCCGGCCGTCAATAAACCATTTTTCCTTCTCAAAATCATTCCTGAGTCCTGGCCTCTCTATACACAAATAATTGAGCCTCTCTCAAATTCTATAACAATACGATATTCCATCCTCTACCTATACTGTTTATTCATGCACTCTATTACAAACAGAAACTTTACAATATTGAATTTTCCTATCCATGAACATGGCCTCTCAATTTATTTAAGTCTTGTTTAAGGTCTAATACAGTTTTATAATTTTTGCTACAAAGGTCTTACACGTCTTTTTTAGATTTATATTTAGGTACTTTACATTTTGATGCACTTATTAATCATATCTTCTTCAAAATTAAATTTCAATTGTGGAGGTACAGAAATTTAATTGATTTTAATATACTAAACCTTGATCAACTCTATTATCAAGTTAGATTATTGGTTCTTTTATTTATGAATTTGTTTCTTTGGTTTGTTTGAGGGACCAGGGCCTGGGGATTGAACCTCATATGTAAGGTCTGCACTCAACTGCTTGAGCATTATCCGCTCCCCGTGAATTATTAATAGTTCCTAAACATGTGTATTTTAGCTTTCCTCTATTGGTTTCTAAACTTTGGGCACTTATATTCTGAAAATATGGTCTTTATAAGATTGAGACTTTAGAATTAGAGAACTTCTTTGTGACCTAACATGTCTTCAATTTTTATGAACTTTTTCCTGGGTCCAAAAAATGAGCACATATTCTCTGTGGATGCATATTTATATACATATATTAAATTAAGATTATATAACATTTCTGGGAGCAATGTTTATGCCACAGCTAAGTTCATTTATCTAGCATGATTCTGGTTATTTAGCACCCAAGCTAATTCAGAATTAAGTGTCCTTCAGTTAGGTAGCTCTTCAACAAAGGTAGGGCAGATATAACCATCACAGTTTACCAAAGTGAGATTTCATGTTCAAAGGGTTAAATAACTAGTCCGGATTACCACAGCAAGTGGCACACCTGTAGTCTGAACTTTGATTTGTTTTACTTTGTTTACAATTTAAGGCAAGAAACCCTGTATTATAATTCCAGGCAAGAAATCTCAACTACCCCTTTATTCCACCTTCTCGTTGGCATTTCAATAACCACTGGGGTACGGTGCTTTATAATTCTACACCCCAAAGCTCTCTCCCAGCCATCTCCTTTACTGCTACTTTTTATTTTCTCTGAAATAAGTAAAGAAACATAAATGCATACACCTGTATTGGGCAACGGTCACGGCGGCCTCAGGCTCGGCCCTGAAGCCCGGCAGGTGCCGGCTCAGGCGGTCCTCCAGGGATCGGCGATCCAACCTGTGTTGCGGCAGCACTTCGGCCGCTTCGGGTTCGCCACTATTCCCGGGCTCCACGGCTGTCGCCGCTGCAGGCCGCAGGCCGCCACGGGGCTCCAGGGTCAGCTTTCCTCCAGCCCCAGGAGCGAATGGACCGCCCGGCCGCCGGGGCGGGGGCTGCTCTGCGGGCGGTGGTTCCAGCCAGTCACGTTCCGGGCACCGCTGCCCAGCGTGCGGTGACTACGGCTCCGCTGGGAAAAGCCAGAAGTTCCGGCTGTGTGTTCGGACATCAGAGAGTTTTCCAGTCAGCCTCAGAGCTGGAGGCCTCAATTTGTAAGAAAACAACGTGGCGGTCAAAGCTAAGGGGGAACAAGAAGGGAGAGACCTCCACCACCCCAAATGTAAGACGCCGGCGGCGCAAGATCCTGGAGGGTGCGGGTCAGAGAAAAGCTCCTCAGAACCTCCGGCCCAGGAGAAAAGAGCCTGGCGTTTCTCCTGCCCGAGCAGCGGGCCACGCGCACCGGCCCTGCCCATCGGTCTCCACGACCCCGGGAAGCGGAAGCCAAAGAGGGGAGGGGTCACCTTGAGGGGCGCGGCGGCGGCGGCGCACCGGAAGCAGCCGCGGGGAGGGGTCTCGTTGAGGGGTATAAAGGCAGCCACGCACCGCAAGTGGAACCGCGGGGAGGTGGAGACGTGTCTGTGGGCGCTGGGCCCTCCGCTGACTGAGCCGAGAGGCCGGTGGGGGCCTCCTCACTTACCCTGGTGGGCAGCGCGGGGCGGCGGGGAGGCCGGGATGAAGGCCTCGGCGGCAGCGGGCCCGGCCGTGGTGGCCGAGTGTGTGGAGCGGCTGAAGCAGGAGCTGCAGGACCTGGAGCGGCACCTGGTCGAGGAGAACAGCCGGCAGGCCGTGGGGGGCGCCCGCGGAGGGGTTGTCCGGCCCGGCGTGGCGCACATGAGCTCGGAGGTGGTGGACTCCAACCCCTACAGGTGAACGGCGCGCCCCCAGTTGATGCCCCTCTGCTTCCCTGTTCCTCATCGGAATTACGTTCCCCAAAGGGCAAGGCTACGTGCTATACTGGTCAGATGCCCTTTCTCTTTAAAAAACCGAAGCGAGTCAGCCATATGGTGCTGCTGCTGTGCCGGCAGAGGACACGAACCCAGAGTTCTCTCGCCTCTGCCTCACTAGGCCACCTCCCTCCACATGAGGCCTTAATCATGCCAGTCTCGAGGAAACCTTCCAGAAGGTGACGTTCACTGTGAAATCCCTTAAGCATAAAGGTCAAGTTTTCTAAAAGGTTCATAAACCAGGGGCCGGGGAGAGGAGCCCAGGATTGGCACCATTCATAAGGTGCTCGGGAACGTCTCTGACCATTCTACTTCACCAGTCCTGCCTGTCCCTTTCCTTTCCTAAGGCTTCTTAATTCAGCAGAAATAATGTCTAAAATGTTTTTTTCCTTTTTTTCAGCCTCCTGATGGCATTGAAGCGAATGGGAATTGTAAATGATTATGAGGTATGATAAACCTTCCCAAATTTTTGAAGATGATTTGAATAAATGAAAATTTCTGGTGACATATTGATGAAGTTACTAAGCAACACATACATAATTTTTCATTTTACAGAAAATCCGTACTTGTGCTGTAGCAATAGTAGGTGTTGGTGGAGTTGGTAGTGTGAGTGCTGAAATGCTGACGAGATGTGGCATTGGTAAGGTAAAAACATTTCTCTTCACCGATCATATAGAGAAATACTAACTCCTGGAGTAAATGAGGTACAGGTTAGGTTTCTTTCCTCATTACTAATGGTTTATTGATTTGTGGCATATTTATTCAGACGCTCGTTCTTCCGAGGGTTTAAGACAGATCCCCACTCAAATGGAAGCTGATGTTATTGCTAATTAAAGAAAGAACTAAGTTGTGTTCAGAAACTTTTTAGTTTGGGTGATATGACCATTTGGACTTACATGGTTTTAGATAAAGAAACTTAGGAAAGAAGCTTTTAAATTGATAGCCTGTGAGTAAAACACTAAAACATCCAATATTCCAAACACATGCTTTATGCTAGATAGATTACAGCATGTGCCTTTATTACTTTGAGTTTGAACTGGAGAATGATCCAGATTTTTTTTAACCCATTCATATTTTACTTTTTAATAAAATTTATTTGGATTGTGGGTGGTAAGTTTACCTATCTTTCATTTATAAAGCTAAATGTTAGATACATGGTAATTGGATAAGCTTTCCACAATCATATACCTTTTAGTTTATCGTTTCGATAAAGCAAGAATTCTCCTACAAAGTACCAATGCTTTAAACATGTGGATTCACATATGTCCCAAATTCTTTAAAGAAGATGGTTTTAAAATTGGCACTCTTTTATCAAGATAGAAAAGCCAAACAGCACAATAATAAAAATGTTTATTAAAATGTTTAATACCTCTCAAGAAGTTTTAAAAAGCCAGTCAAAAATTGCTTTTAGCAATTTTTAGCAATTTTAGCTTGAGTACTCTAGATGATTAAATAGGTTAGGGGTTCTTAACCAGGGATTTCAGGGGGTCTGTGGTCTTGAATTGAATAAAATCAACTTACTATATTTTTTCTGATCTCTAACTGAAATCTAGCATTTCTTTCACTTTTGAATGTATGCAATAAATTATAGTAGTCTTCATATATTATAGTCGTTGAATATCTCAAAAAATCACTTATGCTCATCCATTATTCAAAATTACGGTTGTTGTCAGACCTGACACTAGTTGTTTGTCATAAAACCATCAGTTGCTACATTCTGAGAAGGGGTCTGTGGTTTTCACCTAACTGGCAGAGGGTTCCATGGAACAAAAAAGGTTAAGAAAACCCCTGGACTAGGAATACTAAAGACCATCGATATCAGTGGTTCTTAAATTTGCATCAGAATCACAAGGCTGGTTAAGACACAGATTGCCAGACTTTACCCCAGTGGTTTTAATTCTGTAGGTTTGGGGTGGCCTAAGAATTTGCATTTCCAAGTTCCCAGGTGATCTGGATGTTATTGATTCAGGTATTACAATTTCAGAACCACCATATTCTTGTTATTCAAAGTCAAATTCATGGAGCAGCAGGGGCACCAGCACCAACATTTAGGAACTTGAAATGAAGACTCGAAGCCTAACCCAGACCTACTAAACCAGAGACTATATTATAAGATCCGCAAGTGATTCACATGCACATTAAAGTTTGGGGCGCTTGCCTGTATTTCTAACAAGTTCCCATGCTGATGCTATTGGTCTAAGGCCACATTTTGAGCAGTAAGGATCTAGATCAGTGGTTTTCAAATATTACTGTAATTAGAATTACCTGGGGAATTTTTAAAAAATTCTGATGTCAGACTGTAATCAGAATCTCTAGGGATGGGACTCAGCTACCTGTCTTTTTTTAAAATTCTCCAAGTGATTCCAATGTGAACTTGAGTTTGGAAGCTAAGGCTCTAACTAGATAAGTTTCAGGAAGTCTTTCTTTAATATATAAAACAGATAAGAAGCTGATTCATGAGTTTTAAGTAAGGAAGTGGAAGATGAAGACCCAGAGTCTTTTCCATCTTAATAGTATCTGGAAACCCTTGAGTGCCCTAGATTACCAGATCCAGATCAGCTGCTTTACTATAGATGCTACAAGCCTAACATGTGAATTTATTTTTACCCACAATTAGCAAATTAGCATCAGAAATTGAGTTACAATTCACACCTTCTATTCCCAAGTTAGTTTTTCCTACAACCTACTCATAAGAACCTATGAGACAAACTCAAATTTAATAGCTTTCCAGACCTAATAAGTATTTGTTAAATGAACTTAAATCATGTTTTGAAGAAATTTTCTATGATTAGAAAATTACCACAGAGGGATAAATGGTATCTTTTCTAGCAGTTAAGAGTTATCTAGATTTTGATATGGGTTGGATTAATTTTTTTCTTTATAGTTTCTGTATTTAGAAGAAGAAAATCCCATATTTGTTTTCATTATTAAATTTAAGATACTGAAAGTTGTATTACAGACTCCCATAATTGTAAATCAGGAAGGGACCTTGGAGATCATTGGGGCCAACCTCTTTTCACTGATAAGGTATGGGATCTGTGACCCTTGCAAACACCGTGTGTGTTGATGTAACAGAGAGACAGATGCTGTTTGAAACAAGCCTAAGTATATGGCTGGAAACAATTGGTTTCTATAGTAATGTGAACAATCCTATTTGAAACGGTGTTTGCTGGCATGAGTATATGTAGTGTCATATTCACAAAAGGATTCAGGTATACTATAGTTGTAAGTTATAACATTTTTATCTTATTTAAAGGGTTCATTTATGTAATAGGTTCTTGGTTTTTAGCATAATATTAAAATTTTAGAATAAAATAGGATTTTGGCAGTTTTTAAAAATCCAAATGAATAAGATGAAAATTAATTTTCAGTGACTCATTTACTATAGGGATTCTTAACCTTTTTTGTTCCAGGGACCCTTTTGCCAGTCAAGTGAAAACCACAGACCCCCTTCTCAGAATGTAATGGGAGATAGTTTTATGACACTCAACATCAGATATCAGAGAAATAAAGATATTAAGAAATAAAGATAATAAGAGAAATAAAGATAAAAGATAAGTTGATTTTTTTTTTTTTTTTTTCCATTCAAGTTCACAGATCCCCTGAAATCTTTTCATAGATTCTTGGGCATCTGTTGACCCCTGGTTAAGAACTCCTGATTTAGAGGGGCAAGAGAGCATTCTGTTTAGGGTGCAGACACTGGATTGAGAAAGTGTGAATTTGAATCCCACTTCTACTGAATATTAGCTGAGAAGTGGTTGGGCAAGTGCCCTAGTTGCCTCACTTCTGAAATGGAGATGATAATACCTGTGTACTTACCTTGTTTGTTGTTAGAAGCATTAAGTGAATTAATATGTGGCCATCTAGTGTTTTAGTTAAACTGTTTTAAACACATCAAATGTGAAGTCCACTAGTTAATTTTTTTAGTCAGTTTTTCGATAAGATTTTCACTAGAGTACCACTATTTTTATTTTAGTTGCTGCTCTTTGACTATGAGAAGGTGGAACTGGCCAATATGAATAGACTTTTCTTCCAACCTCATCAAGCAGGATTAAGTAAAGTTCAAGCAGCTGAGCATACTTTGAGGTAAATGGAATAGCTGTTAAGGACCATATGAAGTGAAATCCTTGTATATTTGGGTATGAGTTAACCTGATATGTAAAATGGACCCCAATTTTTCACTATACAAATGCAGGTTTCCATTAACAAAGAATTCTCTTCCTGTTAGAGGGGTGGATTGGTAAGCTTTTATGGACCCTGAAATTTGAATTTCATAATGCTCATGTCATGAAATGTTATTTTGCTTTTGATTTTTTCCTAAACCTTAAAAAAAGTAAAAACCATTCTTAGCTTTCAGGCTGTAACAAAAACAGATGGTGGGCCAGATTTGGGCCATGGGCTTGGAGTTGTCATTTGCCAAGCCCTGCTCTAGAAGTTCCTCTGTGGTACTTGCACTGAATTGAATGAGGAACGAAAAACTTTTTGTTAGGCTGAACTTTAACTACCAGAGATGGTAATGATTTAATTTCCAGCATATAGATTGACCAAGATTGGGGTAGGAACATTTTTATAATTCTTATCAGTCTACTTGCTTTTGAACCTAGTCCTCGAAAATGCAACATGAAATAGAACAGGACTTTGGATTTTCCTTAAATAGCTTGAATTTTTCTTTATTCTATTAAATGCTCTTTAGCTTTTTTCACTTTTTTCCTTCTTGATTTCTCTTATTATTCCTACTAGTAATCTTTATCTTTGTTCCCCTTTTCTCTCATAGACACATTAATCCTGATGTTCTTTTTGAAGTGCACAACTACAATATCACCACAGTGGAAAACTTTCAGCATTTCATGGAGAGAACAAGGTGAAAATGTTTACTTATGATTTTTTGTATAACTTCCAGTTCAGTTAAATATTTATTAGAAAATATACTGAGTTGTAGATATACATCGATATATATTTTAATATATTTTAATCTTGTAATTTTTGTGCCATTTCTGTGTATTAGGAGCTCAATTAAAAGTATATATTGTCTAAAAACAACAAAAAACCAAACCCTGTAAATTGTAATGCTATAACAAAAGATCCAAAATATAAGTTCTGTGTTCCATATGTTATTTCTACATAAAATCAGCTCTACAGAGACTGGCATAACATCACTGAAATAGTAAACTGTATTAAACTAATTTTTATTACATTCACATTTATAGTGACTGTATAAAATGAACAAAAGTCTATGAAAAAGCTGATAGGGAAATGCTAACTCTTGTGAAGAGACTACTCCCTTCAATTTTTGTAGAGGAATTATTACTACAGTAACATGTTTTATTCATAATAGTTATTCAGTACTTGCTATAAACTAATGCTTCTAAGATACATAAACATTTACTCAAAGACTGTGCGGCTGAACAAAGTCTAATTAGAATGCATTATGTCTTGAGATTTTCAAATAAAATTTTTCTGTGACTAGTAATGGTGGGTTAGAAGAAGGAAAACCTGTTGACCTAGTTCTTAGCTGTGTGGACACTTTTGAAGCTCGAATGACAATAAATACAGTGAGTATTCCTATTGTATAAGATATTTATAGATTTATGTATTTTCTTATATAGTCAATATATATTATCCATCCTAAAAATCCTGAATTTAAACCTTTTAATAATGTATATATATTTTTTAAGGAGTATCAGGAATTGAACCCAGGACCCCATACATGGGAAGCAGGAACTTAACCACTGAGCTGTATCTGCTCCCCCTGTATATTAGTTATTTTTGGTGTGCTTTTAGGCTACTTTTGAAATTTATTTCAACAGCTATAGGACTTGTCTTGCCTTGCAGATGTTGCATATTTTGTATTATTAGCCTAATCTCTCATACTGATAGACGAAAGTATAAAATAGCAATAACTTCTGATACACAAATTTTAAAAATAGATTAATATTTTGTACTACTTTTTTTGGTCAGCTTTAGTTTTAACTTTTGTTAGGTATTTTAAAGTAAATTTGTAACTGTACAAATTGCCAATAAAAACTTTGGTTTCTAAAAAATAAAATTTTAGTTTCTCAAAAGTAAAACAATTCTTTTGTATTATTTTAACTTATCAAATGAAATTTTGGATTTTTTTGTTGCTGAAATTATTTTAGAAAAGTGAATTTTTACATAAATTTTTACTTAAGAAATCCAGTAATCTATGGTTCAATTTAAACATATTTATTGATTGCTTGCTTGAATACTGTCAGTTTATTCTTCAAATGAACAATGGCAATTGTTAAGAATTCCATTTATATAACTTCCCCCTTTTTTATTAAGAAAATTAATTTTTAAAATCCTTGGTAATTCATTTAGTTGACCTGAATTTTTCATGAGAAGAATTGGTGACGAACTACTTGCTCTCTTACGTTCTTCCTTTGTTTTCACCTATTTCTACTAAGGCTTGTAATGAACTTGGACAAACATGGATGGCGTCTGGGGTCAGTGAAAATGCAGTTTCAGGACATATACAGCTCATAATTCCTGGAGAATTTGCTTGTTTTGTGGTATACATTATTCATTTTGGGCTATTTTTCACTGTTAGGTACTGAATTTCTTAGGGGTATTAAAAATATAGTACACTTTACAGGAAAAAGAACACTTTGAATATGATAGAATGCTATTCAGAATATCTCATACTTCCTTCCTTTGAAACGTGTTTTCTTTTGTTCCTTTTCATGTAGTGTGCTCCACCACTTGTCGTTGCTGCAAATATTGATGAAAAGACTCTGAAATGGGAAGGTGTTTGTGCAGCCAGCCTTCCTACTACGATGGGAGTGGTGGCTGGAATCTTAGTACAAAATGTGTTAAAGTAAATGGGGGCTAATTTTTCAGAATAGTCTTATCTGCTTTTGATAGAAATATTTCCTGAAGAATTTAAAAATTTTAAATAACCAGCTAAGTATTTAATTGTTTTAAATATTTTTTTATACATGTGTGTCTATTATATATAATCATATTGTGTGTGTATATGAATATATAAGAATATTATTTCCTCCCTGCATTTGTAAGAGCTCATGTTATGTGGTATACGTTGGTATTGATATATTTATGAAGCATTTAACCAAAAGATGCGGTCACCCCTCGGGCTGAAGTGTGGTTTGCTGACCTGGTGGGGGGCGGCGGCCGCGGTAGGCCTACTCCAAACCGCTGCCCCTGTAATAGGGTGGTTGGTCGGGCCCACCGCCACCCCTGAAGGAAGCTCGGCATGGGCGCAGAGTGCCCTCGGGTCTCCCCTTCTCGGCAGCCATGCTTCCGTGGCCGCCCCTCCTCCCAGATAGTGCCACACGATGCCTTCTTTCTCCCTGCGCAGGCGCAGGGCGGAAAAATCCAGTCTGCCCTTTTCCCTCCCCCCGACAGCAGCAACAGCCAGGCGTGGGCGGGAAACTCCAGTCTGCCCTTTTCCCTCCCCCCCCCCCACAGCAGCAACAGCCAGGCGTGGGCGGGAAACTCCAGTCTGCCCTTTTCCCTCCCCCCACAGCAGCAACAGCCAGGCGTGGGCGGGAAACTCCAGTCTGCCCTTTTCCCTCCCCCGACAGCAGCAACAGCCAGGCGTGGGCGGGAAACTCCAGTCTGCCCTCTACCCCAGCAACAGCAGCCACCAATCACTAAACCCTGCCACTTACCCCAGCAACAGTAACAGCCAATCCCTAACCACCACCCCTCCCCCGCCCAGTACCGCCCACTGACCTTTCTCCGGCAACCAATCAGAACAGGGCATGGCTTCGACCAATCAGCCTTCCCCAGCCCCTATAAAACTGTTGCCTCTCCCTCAATAAAGTGGACTTGCGTGTTTACCTTGTCTCCGCGGTAGTTCTTCTGCCGTGCGCCCTCCAGTCCTGAGAGCCCCCGACAAGGGCCTGGCCTCCCTTGTCCCCAGTTCGTCGCCTGCTTCTCCGGGCAACCCCCTCGTCGTCGGCTTTGCCGTGCGACCCCGTCAGCCAAACCGCGCAACCCCTGTGAGACCGACCCCTCGTCCCAAGCGGGACCGACCCCTCGTCCCAAGCGGGACCGACCCCTCGTCCCAAGCGGGACCGACCCCTCGTCCCAAGCGGGACCGACCCCTCGTCCCAAGCGGGACCGACCCCTCGTCCCAAGCGGGACCGACCCCTCGTCCCAAGCGGGACCGACCCCTCGTCCCAAGCGGGACCGACCCCTCGTCCCAAGCGGGACCGACCCCTCGTCCCAAGCGGGACCGACCCCTCGTCCCAAGCGGGACCGACCCCTCGTCCCAAGCGGGACCGACCCCTCGTCCCAAGCGGGACCGACCCCTCGTCCCAAGCGGGACCGACCCCTCGTCCCAAGCGGGACCGACCCCTCGTCCCAAGCGGGACCCCACCTCTACCGACCGAGCAAACCGTCGCAAAAAGATTTAAATCTCTGCAGGCTTGACCAAAGAGTAGTGACATAGACATGAAAACCCTGGGCTTCTACTATCTTTATTTAATTATTACTAAAAATAATCTGAATGTGATTAAAAACTAACCAGGGTATCATTTCTGCTATCCAAAAACCATATCTAGCAACCACACCTATCTAAACTGTAACTAAAAAGAAAGAAAAAGGTACCATATTAGCTAAAATTAATGTCCAAGAGTTTATGAACCAACTCACAATCATTTTATTAAAGGCAGAATACCTTTAGGTTTTTTTCAGTCCATAATTTTTATTTCACTTTACAACTTTAATTAGCTTCTTATGTGCTTCTTAAGCCTCCTATATATTAAGATCAAACTGGAACATGAAACAAGGAGGCATCCTGATCTTAGTATCTGCTGCCAGAAAAGAAATGGTAGAAAGCGTATATAAGAACTTTCAAGGTAACAGTCTAGGGCTGTTGCACGTAAGAGAAAATAGCCTGTACAAGCTTCGGTAAGCCCTAACTGAAACGTTTTGTAGCATGGTACAAAAGAGAGAGAGAGAGAGAGAAAATGCATGGTTACAAAGTATTCTTTTAAGGATGTATCATATTTAACCAGCCCTCTGTTGGTGGACATTTGGGCTACTTAAAGATTTTTACTATTATCAACAATGCTGCATATATCTTGCATATATCTTTATGTACTAGACTTTTGTACTGTGAACTTTTAGATGAGGAATTTGAGTAAATGCAGTTTGTTTGGTTTTTTTAGGAGGTACCAGGGATTGAACCCAGGACCTCGTACATGGGAAACAGGCACTCAACCCCCTTGAGCTACTTCGCCCCAGTACAGTATTTATCTTCACAGATATTATAGAAGTTTCCCTTCCAAAGGATGTACATTTCACTACAGTATAAGAGTATGTTTCCCCAACACTTTGATAATAGTGGCAATCTAATAGATGAAAAATGGATCTCATTGTAATTTTCATTTAATTGTGGCAAGGGCTGAGCACGTACCTTTTTCTGTAAATTTTCTGCCCATCTTCTTTGCTCAGTTTTTTGTCTTTCCTTAGTGACATACTGTAAGACCTTGTATATTAAGAATATGCACTTGAAAATGTTTGTCCTTTTATCCTTTCTTTTGTACGTGATCTTTTTTCTCTATACAGAAGCTTTTCAGAGGAGTCAGATTTGACTTCTGGGATACTGTAAACATTCTATATCTTGATCTGGTAATGCTTACTTGGATGAAGATTTGTGTAACAATTCTTTGAGCTGTACATTTAAGATTATATATTTTAGTGTGTGTACATTATATATGAAAATGTTTAAAAATTAAGGATTTGGTATCATATTTCAGGAATTTTTAAGACACACTTTTCCCACGTTTTAACCTCTGAAATCAGGATGCTTCTTAAATGTTGTTGACATGTCATTGGTTTTTTTATATTTTTTAGTGATTCATAAAATAAGAGTGTGTTCCACAGTTAGTGAAATAACCTTTTATTTCATTCATTCAGTAACTCTTTAAGCATCTCCTATGAGCCAGGCCCTGTGTGCAAGATAGAGTTTTCTGGGTATCATGCTACAAAATCATTACCTATTCCAAATCATTTTTTTAAATATTCAGATACTTTCTTCTAGAACTTTTATGGTTTTATTTATATAAATCTACTTTGCTTCATTTTTCCAGATTTCTGTTAGGTTTTGGTACTGTTAGTTTCTACCTTGGATACAATGCCATGCAGGATTTCTTTCCTACCATGTCCATGAAACCAAATCCTCAGTGTGAAGACAAAAATTGCAGGAAGCAACAGAACGAATATAAGGTATATGTCAGTCTATGAGAATATATGAAGGATCATAGTGCTCAGGACAATAACTCAAGAAATAGAAACAAGTATTTAGATTTGGAATACAAGATAAACAGATTCCTCCTCAATTTTTAAATTTTTATTTGTTTACTTCTAAAATGGAAGTAAATTTATGTACAAAATCTTTACTTGCTTTTGCTAGTATAAAAAGCCTATCTGAATTCTTGATTAATGCCTCAGAGAACTGAGAATGGATAAAAACATCTCTTGTTTGATTTCTACAGAAAAAGGTAGCAGCACTACCCAAACAGGAGGTTGTTCAAGAAGAGAAAGAGATAATACATGAAGATAATGAGTGGGGTAGGTATTCCTTTCTGAATTAAAATTGCAGCATAAAACAAAATCTTCCATGGCAGTGAATATAATTATTAAAATATCTTACAAATTTTTAATGGTTATTGCTTGTTAAATTAAGATCCTTAAAATTATTATATGATCAAATTTAACTCTAGGTATTGAGCTGGTATCTGAGGTTTCAGAAGAGGAACTGAAAAACTCTTTGGGTCCAATTCCTGACTTACCTGAAGGGATTACAGTGGCCTATACAATTCCAAAAACTGTAATTTTAAAATCTGATTTATCCATAATAAATATCATATAAGAAAAAATTTGTATTTATCATCACCATGCGGTATTTGTTTCTGATATTTTACACTATATAGCATTAAGATGTGAGAAGTATTCAGTGCTAATATGGTGATATACAAAGCATATTTTAAACTGACAACATAGACATAAAATAGTTTCAATTACTCATTAACAGATCGAGTATTCTAGATTTTGATGAAAATATCAAAATCAATTTGTACATTGATAGTTTTAGCCATACCACCATTTAAAAATACTACTTCAGTACAGATCTCAAAACTATTCAAATTGCTGCCTTATTTTGAGTGGCAGGTAGGGATAATAAAGGACTTTTTCTTTCCTAAAAATTAGAAGACATATTTATTAAAGAAAATTTGCTTTATAAAATGTTGAAAATGGTTAGGTTTACTGAGTACATACTCCTAAATCAAGAATTTTACATGCTTCTTTCCTTCATTAGTGGACAGCAAGAAGATTCTGTACCTGGGATAACAGTGGAAGATTCTAGTGAAAGCTTGGAAGACCTCATGGCCAAGATGAAGAATATATAAATAACGGACTGGCAAATATTTGATTTCCTATGTTTAAGCTTATTCCCTTGCAGTTAAAAACATTTGTTTTAAGATCAGTAAAACTTAAGGCAACATCAACTGATGTATAAATTTTCACTGAATTGTTATACTTTTTGAAAATATTTTGTTGCTTCATGCTCCCTTCCCCAACCAAATCACTTTCCCGAAACTCATGTGCCACTCTAATAAGTAAACATCAAAGGATTATTATAGGTGTTTATGAATTTTACCAAAAACTTCATCAGTTAAATGTTTTGACTGATTTGGGGGGGTGAGGTGGTTTGTGAGAGGGTGAGGCAGGATTGATCTGATGCTGTAGTCTTCCTTTTCCAAAAACCCCTTGTCTTGTGTTGCCTGAGGATCATGGATAATAAAGTAGTATGTGATCCTCAAATGCAGCTCTATTCAATAGAGCTAGCAAGTGCAATTGTCTTTCGAATTGCTCTGTACAAGAAAGTTGCCCACTGCTACTAACTTGACCTACAATGAGTTAAAATTAACCTATAATATAAAGACATCTTATCTTCTTAAAGGTTTCCTGATGAAATACAAGTTAAAATGTAGTCATTGTAATAGTTTGTAAAGCTATCATTATGGATAGACAGATAAAGGTTCTGTTATGAAATACAAATTATATTTTATACTGTCCCAAGGAAAAGAAATTATTGCATCTGTGGTATATCTGGAATCACTCTATTAATTGTGGAGCAAGAGACAGAAAATTTAGGCTCTTAAGATATCCGTATCACATAGGCTACCTTCTGAATATTTTACTTCATTTAATTTAGATTTCCTAGATGTTGTCAAGAGTTAAGCCTCCACAATGACTGACGTGTATTTTTTCCCAGGAGAGGTATCTATCTTCCCTTGATCCTGACCAGAAAACTGGTTTTCTCTGGAGGGATAACGTAACAAAAGCATACAGAACCTTGGTTGAAAAAAATCCCTAATGTTTTGGGATCCTTGGTTGAAAAAAACTCCTAATGTTTTGGAAACCAATAAATAACCATTACCAGCAGGCTGTTTCTATTCTGAATCTTTTGTTTTGGTGAGTTTTAGTTTTGAAGATTTGAATGTCTAAATTATATATCTAGGGGGAGAAATGTTAAAAAAAAAAAAAGGACACCCCATGTGTAAAATAAAGTTCTAAAAACTAATCAGAATGCCCCAAATATCAAATGTTTTTAATATACACTTGAGGTTATCAGATCATATTGTTGTGATTCTTGTGTTTACCATTAAGAAAATAAGGGCATAGTTTGTCTTACCCTTGAAATTTATCTTTTACCATTTCTTTATAATTCAGCTGTCATCACCTGTGAAATACTTTTTCTAGTTTTAGAGATTTTTTTTTTAATTACAGAAGTTGTAAGCTTACAGAAAAATCATGGAAGTAATTTCCTTATACCTGCCCCCATTTTGCATTAGTGTGGCACTATTGTATTACAGATGAGACACTATTGTAATTGTGACATTAACCAGAGCCCACAGTCTACACTAGGTTCTCTGAGCAGTACAAGCCTATGTTTTTTTTTAACATTAATATGTAATTTTTATACTGGTAACAGACACCACCCAAAATTTCCCCTTTTAACCACATTCAGAATATATAATATTATATTTATGCTATGCTACTGTCACCACCATCAATTACTAAAACTTTTCTATCACCCCAAACAGAAACTGTCAATTAAGCTTTAATTCCCCACCCCCTAACCCTACACATCAGCCCCTGGTATTCAGGTTTCTGATACCATGTATTTGCTTAGTGTAATTATTTCACACCTGTAAGATCATAAAATATTTGTCCTATGTCTGGTTTATTTCACTCAACATGATGTCTTCAAGGTTAATCCATTTCACATATATCAAAATTCTGTTCCTTTTCACAGCTTAATTATACTGCATTGTGTGTATATACTACCTTGTCTCTATCCATTCGTCTGCTGATGGACACTTAGGTTGGTTCCATCTTTTGTCAATTGTGAAAAATGCTGCTATAAACATTGGTGTGCAAACATCTTTTCGAATCCCTGCTTTCTTTTGGGTACATACCTAGAAGTGGGATTGCCAGGTCATACAGCAAATCTATACTTGACTTTCTGAATATAGATTGCCAGAGGACAGGGAAGAATAGGGAATAAGGAGTTAAGGCTTAAAATATACAGAGTTTTATCTGGGATGCAAGAAATGTTTTTGGTAATGGTAGCACAATATTGTGAATATAATTAACAGCAGTTGATTATATATTTGAATGTGGTTAAATGGGGAAATTTCAGGTTGTATATATGGTACTGAAATAAAAATTTTAAAAAGAAAAATCAAAACCCTGTAGAGTCACCCAAGCGCCTCAACTTGAAGATGCTACTCAGCAAGTATTGGACACATAAAAGTATTCTGTAATGTTCAATATACTTTTAAGTAATAATGCAAACTTTAGCCCTCTTTTATAAACTGGAAGGGAAAAGTGGACTTAACATTGCACTTTTGTTTTAAAACAGTAAAGTGTGGCTGCTATATCTTTCACCTTTATAATTAACACAGAAAGTTACATGTATTAAAATTATTGATTATAAAAATTATTGTATATAAATATAGCAATTGGTACAAAACAATATCTAAAATGTAACATTTATAAAATCTGTAAAAAATACTTAATTTTCAGTATAAAATTGGCCAAGTAATTTGCATTTGAAGTAAATGAAGACACAGACTTGAGACTATTTAAGAAAGAAGATAACGAATATCACATCCAATTTTGGGGAAAGGTCAATAAATGCCAAAGAACTTGACCTTTACTGCACCAATGTGACTGTAGACCTTATGCAGATATGTACTACACGGTAATAACACAGAATATGTAAAGCAAAGGAAAAGCAGAGGGTCTGGCCCAGTCTGCTCAAGGAAAAGGTGTAGAATACAAAACATAGAATTTTTTATTTTTAATGCACCAATCAGTGATTCCTGTGACTAGTTTTTAAGACAATCCAAATCTTAAATAAATATTGTCCATTCAATCCTCAAAATTTTTCTTTAAGGTAGAGAGGTGAAAGACTACTGCTAAAAAGCATGACCAAGAAAACAAGGTGTAAAGCTTTTGAGAGATGGAAAAAATCATGGAATTCTTGAACTTGACTCTAACTGTTCTGACAGCTCATGGAGAAGACTAATCCTTTCTTCATGTCATTAGAATTGTGTCTATATGCTTGCATTCCATACACTAGGAAAATTTTAAATAGAACAGGCACAATCATGATTCAAACATCAGTGTAGTCCAATACAATTTCATACAAATGTCAAATCACATAAAGTTAGTAAAAGTTAACTCTTCTTAAAAACCTAACATTTTTCTTACAGTTTTTAAATTCTAGTGTTCTAAATGTTTCTTAATTTTTACCCTAAGGTGCATTTGCACTGAATTGGGATTGCTGCTGTTACCTTTGTCCTTGAAGGAAAACATTAGGAGAGTGAGTTGTTTTTAAGCTAAATGCGTCTCCACTTGATGAGTGTCGTAAAGGAGCTTTTTCACCCAAAAGTGATGCTTCTGCTTCTTTTATTTCCATTGCCCTTTTATATAGTGCAGCAGCCTTTTCAAAATCTCCTCCTTCATAGCTTTGATTTTTTAAAAAATTCTTAAAATGAAAATTAACATAACCTCTTAACAATTCTAAAGGACCTTGTAGGATACAGAAAAACAAGTTACCATTTTTTTCAGCAGACAAAATATCCAAACTCTTCTCCTTTCCATCTATACTGCTGTGGAACACTGCAGTATTTTATATAGATAGTATTAAGACAGTGTAGTAATGGATGTAGGGAATTTGCAAGGGGAGGTAAGGTATTCCCTCTGTCCTCATGTAAACACAAATGAGGAAGCAAAAATCAAACACGATTCATGGTAAATAAGCTCTGAGGACGTCAAATTGACCATTTTGCTCCCACAACCAATTAGTTACAAATGTAAACCATCCTTCACCATTTGCCATTATATACTCCTCTACAGAGCATTGTGCAGCCTTTATTTCACCTCTGGATATGCAGCAATAAATATTCTGTGTTGTCCTAAGAGGAGTCAAAGCTGCTCTAAAAGAGAGTTGGGCTGTAGAAGGAAAGTGAAAAAATTCTTACCTAAGCACAGCTAAATTTTTTAATGTTTCTCCAACTCGAGGATGCATCCGACCCAGGCTGTCTTCATAAATCTTGAATGCCCTTTCATACAATGACAAAGCTTCAATGTGTTTTTTCTTATTAAAAAAAAAAGCAGTAATGCTTACTTGAACACAGTGGGTTTCTGAAATTGCTTGAGATTAAGCTGGCCTATTGTGGTAAGCACTTAAGTTAATATCCATAGATTAATTTATAAACAATCATAATATGAGATGCAGTATAGTAGCCAAAAATCTGAGCCTTAGACCTGACTTGGTAACCATTTGACTTTAATTGGTAAACATAAGCACAAACCTCTCTTGACTGCCCAGTGAGTACACATCTGTTCTTTACTTATCAGAGGAAAATGCCACAAGCCTAAAGACATTCTTATATAGGACTTAGGAGTCCCCAGTATTTAAATATTAAGCTCATATACTAAACTAAACACTCAGTTGGTGTTTTACATGAAGAGGAAGGAACCATCTTCAGTAGTCTCAAGTATTAAAGGAAGCATTAGAGGATAAATAATCTAAATTTTCTTTAATCATTGGTAATGTGCCACACCTAACTCATGTTTCTCTCTAGTTTATAACAAAACATCATTCATTTGTAAAGAATTAAAATGGGGGAACTTACCATTTGGCTATAAAGAACAGCTAAATTCACCAAGGCAGTTGCCACACTAGGATGCTTTGGGCCAAAGGATTTCTGTCGAATTTCAACAGCCAATTCATACAAAGGTATAGCCTTGTCAAGTTTCCCCTAAAAAATGACAGTGAAATCTGAGGGAAAAAATGTTAAGGCAATAAAAACTATCTGATCAGAAAGCTGTTCCCATTAAGATAAAATATGGTATTAAATTATTTGAGGGAAACTGATGTGGCTCAAGTGATTGGGCTCCTGTCTACCATATAGGAGGCCCAGGGTTCGATTCCCAGGGCCTCCTGGTGAAAGGCAAGCTGGCCTGTGCAGTGAGCTGGCTTGAGTGGAGAGCTGGACCTTGCATAGAGCCGGCCCATGTGGCATGCTGACCCTCACAGGAGGGCTGGCCTGCACAGGAGTGTTAGCCCACGCGGAAAGCTGGTGCAGCAAGATGATGCAACAAAATGACACAGGAGAGAAAATAAGAGACACAGCAGACCAGGGAACTGAGGTGGCGCCAGAGATTGAACAACTCTCTCCCACTCTGGAAGGTTCCAGGTTCGGTTCCTGGTGCCCTCTCTAACAAGCAGACACAGAAGAACACACAGTGAATTGACACAGCAGATGGTGTGTGTGTGTGTGTGTAGAAATAAATAAATCTTTTAAATTATTTGAGGGAAAAAAAATCTCAGTAAAAGCATTCTTCTCAGTTCAACTGCTAAAGTTATAGAATAGAATAAAATATATGAAGAGATTATATGGTAAAAAATATAAAGGTAAAGTTATATGAATAAGAAAACACTCTCTGATGATTCAGAAAGCCCTTTAGGATCACCAATTTACTTCTCACTGTTCCTGGAGGTGGAGAAATGTCAGTCATTTGCTACTGTACATAGTTCAGAGATAGCATCATAAAAACTCATTTCCACTTATCTCTTTCCCTTTAAACCCCTTCCAGACTCTTTTAACTATTTCCTGTTATTGAAAGTTGGGCAGAATTGGTAACAATGATAGCAGTGTCCACTTCAGTGCCAACAGATTATTCAAAGACTGGGCACAGTCAGGGTGGTCTGGTCCTAGCACTCTCTCCCTCATTTCTAAGGAACACTTTAGAAACTGTTCAGCTGTTCTATGAACAAAACCCAAAATGGTTTAATTAATTTATACTCTAGAGGTCAGAATCACTCGTCGTTATGTAGAGAAATGATACAACATTTTTTATTCTTAAATCCAAGATAGTTAAAGGATTAAGCTCAAGATTCTCTCTCTCCCTCTTTCTCACCCCATCCCTTCCTGCCCTTTTCCGAAAACTAAAAATGCTTTCCCTCAAAATTTGAGGGCCTTAAATATAGATTCTAAAATATGTATTATCCACTTCTCCTAAAGACAAACCCCATAAATATTTTCCTAAACAAACTTCTTAAAACTTTAATATTAGACCTAACTCAAACAAAAGACTTTTACTTACTCCCTCTCCCTTTGATGTTAATACTAAATAGTTTTTTAAAAAAAGAACCTCTGTGAAGTTGGGATAAATATTTACATTTTTTTCTAACATCCAAAATGTCAAATCTGTTCTTTTTTTCTGACATTCAAAGAAGTCCAAAAATACTTTTCCAGAAAGTGTACACATAAATGCCATTTTTGGTATTTTATATCCAAAGAACCTGAAGGAATAAAACCAGCAATCATCCTTACTCTTGTCTTTACTCTCCAGTAATCTCAAGTTTCACTTTTCATAAACACATAAAACAAACTACAGAAGCTACAGAATAACTTTCTAAGTACTAAGGAAACACTGTGAAAGCAGAGAAAATACATGAAATTTGGCATGGTTTTTATCAGTTTTTTCTAGCATTTAGCAATTTTTTTCTATGATAAATTTGAGAGAAATGGAAAATAGCCTTGCTTCTAAGAGACAAACGGATACATGTTTTCATTACCCGACACCGTGGTACTCACTCCAGGTTATTTTGGAGATAGTAGAGAACGCCCAGCTCATTGAGCGTCCGGGCATTATCAGCCGTGTCTTTACCTAAAGTGAGCTCTTCTAACTGTGGAACCCTTCTACGTAAAAGGGCAAATTCATACTGGAGCAAACACAGAAAGAAAAGCAATCACCAAGTAAGCATAATCTGTGATTCTGGAACAATATATTGAGTGTAAAAAAAGGAAAAATAAAAAGATTTTTCTTTTTTCTTTTTAAAAGTAAATCACATTATTTTAAGTGTCACACTGAATCTAATGGTTACTAAGACTACACATTTCCACATGGCATCATATTCTAAAAATAAAAGCTTTTTGTGTGAAAGGATTATGAGATATTTTAGCAAAGTGAACATATACCTCAAAGCGTTTCAAAAGATTAGAAAACAGAATTAACTTGCAGATATTTACCAGCCCCAATGCTTAAACATTTAAACAAGTATTTAAAATTGCACCTAGCACTTTAAGTTATAACAAAGAAACATGCGATGTTTGGATTTTACCAGCAAGTTAAAGAATAATGTTTCTTGCTTTCAAGAGAAAGAGTTTCTCTACATTTGCATCTAAGATAAAATGTTAACTAAATTTCTTTTATTCCCTTTTCCAACTCTATAAAAAAAAAATCAAACCAGCTTTAAAATCCATCTTCCAAAGTTTAACATTGAAATGAACTTCAAAATTTTACTAATTTGTTCTCAATAATACTATCCTTTAAATACATATAAGCAAATAAGAAAATTTTTATCCTTTTTCAGAAGTCATTTTAAAATAAAGCTCCTAAATGTGAGAGTTATGCGCCTATATTATGTTATGCCAAAATGTTCTTTACCTCTTTATTTCAAACTCAATACAAAAAATCTTTCATTACCAAGTTGCCTTTTCTTCTCATGGCTCTCTGATGAATTTTAAAGGATTTTTTCCTAAAATCTTCAGCTTGTTCGTATCTTTAAAAAAAAAAAAAAGGTAAAATAAGTCAAAAGAAACATGTTCTAAATATCATACTTCAGTGAAATGAAAATATTCCTCTCCTAGTGTAAAAATTGCTTTTGACTATTAAATATATTATTATTTCTAGAAGTGATATTCATATGGAAATATAAAACTCTAACAAAAACCTTCAGAAAACAAAATCTTATGGAATAGGAATGAATTAGTCCTCCAAGCAGCTGGCATTTGTTTTTAACTGGGTTTAACTCAGCAGGGCAAGCTAACTAAATGAAAACCCAAAATTTGAGTTTTATGTCACCTTCCATACAGGGTAATTTTTGGTCAAATATAAATCCAAAATTCTTACAAAATCTGTGTTAAACAATACTTCTATAAGTTAGAAGAAAAAATTCTAGTATATCACTTATGATGGAACAAAAGAAATGATTTCTGATAGAGGAAGAGATTCCAATCAGTGGCTGGCTGAATTTGGCACACAGGCTATAGTTTGCTGACCTCCATATTATGCTAATTAATATTCTCAATATTACAAAGCTAAGCAGCGAATGAGACAGGACTCGAACTCAGGCCTCTATGATTCCAAAGTCTATACTACAGCCTCCACGCATCTTCAAATACAGATGAATCTTGTAGTTTTAATTTTGTTAACCCCATGAATAAAGATGAATATTATTTGAACATGGTGCATTCAAAAGAATAGAGAACAAGGAAAAGTACACAGCCACCAAACAAAGCCTATCACAAAAGTACATTAAAAACTGAAACTCTCCCTCATAAAACCAGAGGGTGACTGATCTAAATCTAACTGATTCTGCTTCTGGTACAAAGTTGCAAGTGCCTCAAGTTCCCGAGCAATATGTGGATGGTCCACCCCATAAGCATTTTCTGAGATTTCCAATGCCTGTTTATGTAACTGTTCTGCATTGCCAAACTTCTTCCACTGCACATACACACTTGCTAGCTGGTGGAGGGACTGAGCAACTCTTGGGTGATCTGGATCTAAAGCTGTTTCTCGAATTTCTAAAGACCTCTGCAATGGCACCACAGCCTGGGAAAATAAAAAGGTTAAAGGGCAATTAAAAAATGAAATACTATAAGATCTGTCATCTGATGAACCCTTAAGAATCAGCACAATAAACGAAAAGCTGTACTAACCCCTTACAAGGAAAGAAGAGTAAACGTGTCAGACCTCATGAAATCCCACACCATCACTGGCTCCCCGATGAAGTTACCTGACTAAGAAGGCCTAGATCTTTGAGAAATCGCCCCAGAGTTTCGGAAAGATCAGCTAAGCAAATCATGGTCTCCTCGCCTTCACAGTCTTTCTCATACTGCTTCAATGAATCAAAATATTCCGCTGCCATCGCACTTTTGTCTATGTCAACAAACTGCCAATAACTCAGCAACTCAGCAAAGTGTCTTCTGTTTTAACAAATAACAGTAATTTCATAAAAAAACAAAATTTAAAATAGTGAAAATGCCACAATTCATATTGTGCTAGTTACACTGATCAGTAGGTAAGTATAGTATAATAAGGTAAGGCTATAAACTTGGAATGATCTCGACTTGAATCTGTGTGACCTTGAGCAGGTTGTCCCACCTTTTTCACTTCATTGTCCTTATCTGCAGAAATGGAGATACCAACACTATGTGCTTCAGGTGTTAGACAATGGCACATAGTAAATCCTCCATAGCTTGGCTGTTATCACTAACAACATTATGATTACTCAATAATAGAAATTTATCTGCATCCTTTTTAGACATCTCATGATATATATAGTTGACTGCTGAACTTACCCCAAAATCATCTCAAATGATGGAAATTAGAACAGAAGAAACTATTGAAATACAGCAAATTATCACAGTGTCTATGTTGTATTTTCATCCAGAAACAGATTGATGAAAGTAAGCTTATTCATTTGTAAATGATATTGAGTAGGATGGCAGAGCTGGTAGACCTAAGAATGAATTTGATTTCTGAGCAAACACAGAAAAGTGGGATGGAAATCAGAAATAATGTAAGGAATTCAGTGAAGAAATTTGACTGTTCACTGAAGAGCAAAACAAATTATGTTATGAGAAGTGACTAAATTTCTAAGTGAGGCAGGAAAATCCTCATGAGGCTCAGGAGATCAGAAGTACGGCTCATAAAAAGGTGGTTCTGCCACTGATAAATTCAAACAACCTGGAGGAGACAAACAAAATAAATTTATGACTCACAAGGTAACCCCTTCTTTAATTTCAACACAAGTAATTTGGAGCCCAGAGTATGATTTAAAGGCCACACTTTGAGTTGTCTGAGGTCCTGAGAGGCAGACAATATGAACAATTCTGGGTGCTTAAATTCAGTAAGCTATAAACCTGCCCCAGAAGACATTCCAGCTCTGATTTTATGTTGCAACAATTACACTATCATTTTACTTTTTCTCTTGGAAAAGAAGACTTCATGGCATATTTGCAAATTGTCCTAAACTTTCTCCCACACGGTACTTCAGGTACCACTATAAACTGGACCAGTTTTTAAATGGAAAATGCCATTGTTCTCTTTGCTAAACTGAACAACTATTTTAAATCCATTTTATTGTTTCCCTGGACAAAGATGTTCTACAACAAGTTTCTTACCTTTTATAAAGGTTTTCAGATACAAAGAGATTGAGGAGGCAATGCTGCAATTTCTGCTTACTTCCCTGCTGCTGAAAAAGCCAAGAGAGTTCGTCTGCACTTCTCCAAGTCACTCTGTCCTGACTATTACAAGAGAAGGGACAGTACTCAATGATATCTTCCCACAATGAGATTGCTTCAAACAGTCTTCAGGAAAACATATTTATCATATGCCCCTGACTCTTTAAGAATACTCTATATTGAGAAAGTTAGCTCAAAGTCATAAACTTTACCAAACTATGAAAATAAATTCAATAAAATTCAGTAGCACCAACCAACCAAACTCTAAAGACATTTCCTAAAATTGAACTACCAAAAAAAAAAAAAAACTTCAATGGATCTAAATATACACCCTTGGATACACAATGGCACACATATTTTAAACTATTTAACTAGAATTAAATAAAAATAATAAAAATAATCCTGACTTGATTTCACCTAAGTTTAAACCTTTGGAAAAATATTAAGGACCCAAAGGTAGAGTGTGTTGTAGAAGCTACATAAGAACAACATGGACATTTAGAATACCTTAGCTGCATGGTGAAATACTTAATGAGCTTTTGCCTATATGAAGAAATAATGCTTGGACTGTCTATATACTCCAATCTTACTGTTTCCCAAGCCTGGAGAAAAAAAGGAAAAATAATACATCTTATTTTCTCTAAGTTGCTATACATATAACAATGAATGACTAAAAAAGAATTGATAATTTTTTCAATTTTATACCTGTGTAATTGAAATGGCATTTGAATATTTTTAAATTCAGGATATATTCATGTGAAAAACATAAATTAGAATAAAGATTCCTGTACTAATATTTTAAGAATTCAAAATGAAATTGAATTCAAAATTTTAGTTAATATATTAAAGATCCCATAAATTTGGATTGAAAAAGTACTAAAAAGAGTAAAACATATTTTAAAAATACACAATAAAGGAGAAGGTTAAATCAGTGAAATGACAGTCACACCCACAAATACCATAAAGCATACTCAAATAAAATACTTCATTTGTATTTGTACACATCTATAAATCAACCACAGAACTGCAAATGATAATATAGTATTAGCCAATATTTACTAAGCATTTACTGCTCTGTGCCAGACATCATGTCTAAAATCTCAGAAGGACCAAGGGCTGTCTCTTTACAGTCCCTGGGATAAGCTTGAAAGTTGCCAAGGTTGTGGAGCTATTAAGCTATGAAGAACTGGGCTGTGAATGGAGGCAGACTGACCTACAGAGGACAAGCTCATTACTATAGTGTAATTAAATGGAACATAAAAGTGAAAACAGTATTCTTTCTCTTCTAAAAAAAATTCTACTTTTAAAGTAATAGCTACCCCTTTAAGGTAGTACATAAGCAAATTTTATAGCTAACCTAAAATCATTACAAAATCTTTTGTAATACCAAATTTCAATTTTGTCTTATATTTGAAACATTTAAAATAACAACATTGTAAAACCATGCAATGATATGTTGATGTTTCTAAGAAAAAAAAGAAAAAAAAGAAAAAACCTTATTACGAAGTTATTAAAATGATATTTACTTGCAAATGTTGAAACTTGAGTCAACAAACACATCTTGTATAAACTGTGAAGAAGGGAAGTGAGGGCAGTGCAGGACGTCTCGGGATAGTTCCATCAGTTCTGATTCACTCACACCATTGTGACTAATATTGACAAGGCAGAGAATCTAGGGAGAAAAACAAATCCACATGATCATACAGCACCTCCGCAAGTAACCAGCAGTCATTTAAAGTTCTACAATAATTCTTTTGTTAACTTTTTATTCAAACTTATCATTAAAATGATGTATTAAACCAAAAAAGATTTCTGACAATAAAACACACCATCCAAAAGGCTTAATCAACTAAGAGTGCATATATAAGACTTAGCACACCAAATATAGCACACACAGAAAAAAGTTTAGTGAAAAGTAAAACTGCATGAAATGTACTATTAAAACCGATGCAGGGTTCCAATTCTGGGAAGATGGTGGAAGAAAATGACCTTCCTACAACAAACACCTAACAGTAGCTGACAATGTAACAAAACATTTCTAAATGCTCAGCTGAACTTGCAGATTAAGAAAGGGACATCCCCGAGTGCCAAAACTGAGGCTGAGGGCGATAAGGTGGCGTAGGCATGGCTGAGGTGACAAGACAGGCAGCAGGGCCAGTAACTGGGATTCGCACGCCCAGGCGAGGAGCTGGACACGGAATGCTTGCCAACACCAGCACCTCCGAAAGGCCCTACCTCCAGTTAGGAAGTGCATGAGCAAAACATGTGCCCATAGGCACAGGACAATGACAAGAACGCTTATGGATGTGAGGGTGGGACAAGAAGTTAAAACCCCAGGAGGGAAGCGGATGTGGCTCAACAGATAGAGCACCCACCTACCACACAGGAGGTCCAAGGGTTCGATATCCAGGGCCTCCTTGACCCATGTGGAGCTGGTCCATGTGCAGTGCTGCTTCATGCAAGGAGTGCCGGCCCACGCAGGGGTGCCCCCGTGTACAGGTGCCCCCCATGCAAGGAGTGGCCCCTGTGCAAGGAGAGCCACCCAGCACAAAACCACAGCCCACTCAGGAGTGGTGCCGCACACAAGGAGCGCTGACGCAGCAAGATGACACAGTAGAAAGAGACACTGATCCCCTGTGCTGCCTGACGAGAATACAAGCCGACACAGAGAGTGGCCATTGGAGGGGGGCGAAAGAAATACATAAATAAAATCTTAAAAAAAAAAAAAAACCCAGGAACCTACAAGCTGAGAAATTAACATAAAAATGGATTCAAGTTCAAACTCTAAAAGCAAGGTTGCTGGAGATAAAATACTCAAAAAGAAGAATTAAACACACAAGCAACAAACAATTTAAAAATGTTAATTTTAACTATATGATACTGATACTTGGAAACAAATTTTTAAAAAGATGTGCAGGACCATTACGGAGAAGACGACAAAACACTATTGAAAGACACTAAAAATTGACTGAATAAAGGGAGGGTTATTTAGGTTTCCATGGAGGAGAAATCTGACATGATTTTCCCCAATTTAATCTTTAAACTCAATGCAATTCCAATTAAAATTCATGACACTTGCTGAGCCATTTCTAAATTCATATACGGCAAATTAGCCAAGACAATTGTGAAAAATAATAATGAAAGGGGACCTGCCCAAGCAAATATCAGGACTTACTTTAGAGTTCTACTAACCATGACAGTGTGGTATTGGCAAGGGGCAGAGAAAACTGGAGCAGGAGAGTCTAGAAACAGGCCCATGGTAACATGTTAGTGTGCTACTTGACAGGGGGCTTTACATTTATCATGCAGATACACTTACATAAATGATATCTAAGTAACTTTATGAGAGCTAAGTTTTTTGTAAACAAGAAATAATAGGCATTAACTGTTAAGGAAAAGAGTTGATAATTTTGACCTCATCAAAATAAAACTTTGTATTATGAATGATACAATAAAGTTAAAAGACAAGAAACAAACAGTACATTTTTATTTGCCAACTCTATAACAAAGGATTTGTATGCAGTACATTTAAGAATTCCTATGCGTTTCATATTCTTAAAAATGAAAATAGTTTGTAACAAAACACCTATGAGAATTTGTCACAAGAAAAAAATTGGTATTTATGACCTAATCTTTCAGTTCTTTTGCCTTGATTTTATTATTTCTTGGTCATTTCAAACACCTTACACAAATAAAGAATTCTAAAATGCAATTAAAAATCTTGGTTATACAATCCAAGTGAATTCCACCATGGCTTGGGAATTACCTGGTTCTTGAAATGAGCCTGAAAGGTTCTGCTGGTGTTTTGTTTTGTTTTATACTTTTTTTTAAAGATATCTAGATTATGTTAATGATACATAAAAAATGTAGGGGATGCCCATCAGCCCCACCCCCAGCCCTCCCCCGCTCCCCACGCCAACAACCACCTTCATCAGTGTGGCACGCCTGCCACAACGGATACACACGTCGGAGCGCGCCACCAAATGTGGACCGCAGCCCACATTATCGTTCACACTCTCTCCCACACAAATTTGTAAGTTACGACAAGATATACCATGGCCTGCGTCCATCACTGAAACGTCATTCAGGACGACCCTAATGCCCCAGAAACTCCCACCTGAAAGACCAATCCCAGCCTCAGCCCGAGCGCCACACAGCGCAGGCGCCTCTGCGCATCACGCCATCTTCAATGCTCTGCAGTTACACGTTCATGAGCTGACTTCTTCAGATATGCTGAAATGTATAATGACTTTATAGGAAGGGGTTTTTTTGTTTGTTTTTTACAAAAAGACAATTCTAAACTGTGATCAAAAAACTTTATTACTTGCAGTGCAATTAGGATTGGCATTAATCTCACTAGAAGCAAGAATGCCTACCTTACCTTTTCTCTTCTTCAATATAAAACAAATCTAGTCAGATTTATTAAATTCTCACCCAGAAACTTTTGTTAATCCTGATCATGGGGATATTAAGTAATTTGAAACCTATACAGAAGTATAAGAAAGTTTGAAAACATGAGCCCAATGCGCAACTGTCTTTTTCATTTTACTTCAAATGAATTTATGGGTTTGTTTTTTGGTATTTTTTTCCTTATTTTTGTAATAAGTAATCAATACAGATTATCTTTCTAATTTAAAATATATATCAGTATTACCACTAAAAAAAACAACTCCTACACATGAGAGTAAGACAAACAATATGTTTACAAAATGGGTAAAGGACTTGAACTCAGTTCACAAAAGAGGAAACAAGAATAGCCAACGAATATAAAAAGATGATAAATCTTAGTGGTAATCATGACAAGGCAAATTCTCCCAAGACATCATTTCTGGCTAACAAGCTCACTATGGTTGCAAATGTACCTGTATATGTTTATTTCACATATTTAATCACAAATTTTAAAAGATGTTTTACCTTAATTCATGTATAAAGTAATCGTCTTTGCATACTTTTTAAATTATACTTTACCTGTTTCATTAGTTCTGTATCATTGGCCATGGACTCCTGTATAGATTGCAGAACAAGTCTATATAATGAAACAGTATCTTGACATTGGAAACACTGATGAAGTACATTATCTAAATTTCCTCTCTGCCCAGCACTGTTGGAATTGAGAATAGATTTCATTTCTTATGGCCTACCAACATTTGTGAAAGTTTGGGGGTAAATAAAACAATACTGTTTCTATTTTTTTGTACTGCAATTGATAACAGGAATTCAATAAAACATGATGCAGGAAAATGCAGTTTTATGGGGCTGCTAGAGTCATTGAGTTAATTTTGGTGTACCATTTAATTCAATTCAATTATCATATGCTGGCACTTACTATGCGTTATTGAATATATGCTGCTATTCATTATGACTATAAAAATGAGTAAGACATGGGTCCTATCACCCAGAAGCATGCCACCTGTATATATACAGAAAACAGGAAAATAATTTTATGTTAAGTTTTATTAGTTAGTTACCCATGCAAACTACATTTGTTTACAGCCAGAATTTGGAAAACAACAGGCTAAAAACAATCATTAAAGAAAAGGTTTGTTTTAAAATAGTGACACAATACTTACTAGTAGTCTCTTTGTTAAACATTAAGATGTGTAAAGAACACAAAAAACAAAAGTGGTCCACGGTCCCTTTTAAAATAGATCATTTCAATAAGCATTATGAAATGTATGGAAGAAGCCTCACATTCTAAAACTGTACTTATGCCAGCTACTCAAGTTGACAGCTGCCAGATACAGTGCTACAAAACTAATGACAGTAGAAAAGGATGGTAGAAATATGGGTAACTGAAAGTTTTACAAAACTGTTTTTTCATTTAAAATTTGGTGCTTACGATGAGAGTATGGAATTAAATGCTAGAAGTACTCAATTCAGTGTCTAGAAATACGAGTTGTGGTAGGATTATTATCTATTGTGATTGATACCTAAATATTAAATTTTTAAAAACTCTGGTTTAGAAAAGACTAAGGATAAAGATGTATGGAAGAAAAAAGGAGTGGAACATTCTAATGCCTTACTGAAAGGCAAAATACTAATGGATATGTATAAAAGAAGAATTTCTATTTTAAAATGAAAAGTTTATCAGGATTTTGAGAATGGAGACAATTACAAATTCCAACTGTTTTTCTTTGAAATTGAACAAATGTAAGTTAATAGTATGAAATGTTAATATCAGCCAAAAAAAAAAAAAAAAAAACCACAACACTATACTAGGTGAAGGAGACCAGACATGGAGTACTACATATTGTGTGATTTCATTTATATAAAATGTAAATATAAATCAGTTTATAAAAATGAAGTGAGATTAGTGGTCATGTAGGTCAGAGGAAGGAATGTTAAGGGTTATGGAATCTTCCTTTTTGGAGTAATGAAATTGTTCTAAAATTTTTGAGATGATGAATGTACAACATTGTGATTATACTAAAAGTCATTGATTATACACTTTGGAGAGAATAGCCAGAAGCAGCAGCTATGTAGAGTGGGGGAAGCATAGAGAGATGAGAGGTGAGGCATTTTCTTGTTTGTTTGCCTGTTTTTGTTTATTATTATCATTGAAATAATGAAAATGCCCTAATAATGATGAAGCAATGAACACACAACTACACGCTTATACAAAATACCATTGGTTGTACACTTTGGACGAATTCTATTACTATGCTTTATTAATACATCTCAATAAAATTGAAAAAAAATTCCAACCAACATACATATCTACCTACATTCAAGGACACATGACAAAATAACGTTTTTGTGCCTTGGCTACATGCTCCCTTTCTCAGCGCCGGGGGCCTCGAGCAAGTGATACAGAGCACTCACGGGTGGGTCCCAAAGGTGAAGACGGCCTTCTTTTGCCATCCCCAGTAGGGAGAGTTAGTATGATGAAAACTGAGCAAACATATCCAGCAAGTCATGACAATTCATGACCTACTCAATCTTCAGTCATTAATGTAGTCACATTCTCACAGGTTGTTTGTATCACTGTTAGAATAAACAGAATCTGAGTGGCCCAAGAGGCTGCTGGAGTGATCCGTTCTCAGTTCCACACGGTGAGGAAGGGTCTGCAGCAAACGCAAAACACGCAGAAGAGCATTTAAATTAGCCAGCACTTACCGTGTAACCGTTTTGCTGAAAAGGGTGACATAAAGAGCACAGCAGGTTGTAGTAGAACGACAGTGTAGCAGAACTCCTGCATCAGTTTCCCAAAAAACAAAACAAAAATACAAAACCATCCTAGAATTGAGCAATCTTTACAACTGAGCCATCAACAAATACCCCAGCGAGCACAACACCGTCCCTGCCGTCCCATCAGTGGCATCGCCACGGGGGAAGCCGGGCTGTGGGCAGCCCTCCTGCCACAAAGTTGCACAAGCCATCACTGTGCAAGTGCGTTTTGCTTTGAAGATACTTCCTATTATACATCAAAGTAAATCTTAAGACCAAAATCTTTTTAATGCCTATTCTATAAATGTCATTAGTTTTTAAGATGGAATGCATTTTACAAGGTAATTACTCAATGCCAAATAACCTTATAATAGTAGAGAGTTCTTATTTTTAATTTTGAGTCTCATGTAAGAAAGGCAGGAAAGCTGATAGAATGAAAGACAGCATCAAAATGAAAAACACTTACCTGCTCTTTACTCAGTTTAATGTCTACAGAGTCACATTCTGCAATTATAACAGACTTTGCATCTTTTGGATTTAAAGGATCAAGATGAAGTGTAGGCCACAATCTTTTATTTGAAGGAAAAAAAATGAACTTCTCTTCTCATAATACAAAAGCTATCATCTACTCACAAAGATTAGAATTCATTAAGAACTTACATTTTAATAATACCCTTATAAAGTAAGCAAAGCTAATTTCTGTTAATCATATTAATAGTAATACTAATTTATTTCATTCATCCTAACATGAGTATCATTACTTTCAACTATTAATCACAACAAAAATTATAAAATAAGGACCATATGTATTACTATTATACAAGTAGGTGGTAAACCATTCTAATTCTATGTTCTATACAATCAGGAAAAGTGAAACGTAGGTATTGGTTCCTTTAAGAAGAAGAAAAGACACAGCATGTTCCATATAATCCAGTCTGAATTTAATTTTCCTACAGCATGCATTCTCACAAGGATGGTGCAAATTGGTTGAGGGGGGTGGTGTGTGTGAAAAAATCTTACTCTTTTTATGCACAAGCACAGACATACATACATATCATACACACATACACTGATATACAGAATATGTGTGGTATTAACATTTCATGGGGAGGAGGCAATTAGGAGAAAAATGTCTAAACAGAAAAACAGTTCTCCAGGATATCACCCCTGCCTGGCACTCCCTGTTCTCCTCATCCATAAATTAAACTGCCCACTAGACATTGCTACTTGGAGCTACAATAGGCAGCTCAGACTAATCATGTCTAAAAACTAAACTCAGGATCTTTCCCCCACAAACCTGAGCCTTCTTTGTGATTCCTATGTCAGCAGATGGAACCACAATTTACTTAAATTCTCAGGTCAGAAACTTGTATATCTTTTCCTTCTCTCTCACATGTCACATCTAAACGTCACCAGATCCTACAGATTCTATCTTTACTTTAATTCATCCATTTCTCCCATCCTCACTGATACTTACATGAAAAATATGAAAACAACAAACACATATCAAAAACAGTTTCCTTATTTGAACTTGAAACACTTTATGTAACCTAAAAGTTAGCATCCTACCTCCACGCTGGATGGCAAGTTTCTACATTCACTGGCAGTGGATCTATCAGCCATTTCATGTGTTTTTCAACTTGCTTAAAAATATAAAAACAAAATCAATCTATTAATTTAAAATCTACTAGACAACCCAATAAAAGCTCCTCAAGTAAAATGGAATTCTCATTAAGTTTCTCTTACTCTGTTATTAATAAAGGATAATATCTTATTTTGGGATTATTTCTCTTAGAACATTAAAAGAACAAATAGTAAAACACTGTTATTACTGCTCTGAATTCTGAACACTTAAGAAAACATTAAGGCTTCTAAAAATATGCCAAAGTGACCATTCTTTGCTAATTGTGTTAATGCAGTTGGACTTTCCCAAAAAGATACTAGTGTCTACTGACATAAGGTATACTTTTATCCACATGCTTCCTCCCTAGGAGTTAAGCAAAAATAAAATAAACATCAACCTCTTCTCACAAATACATCATGTGAAAGTCTGCTACAGCCATTACTAATATTTTTGCTTGAGTATATTAGTAGTTTACAAAGTGAAAACAGTACTTGAACTTGATCTATAGAATCAATGATGGTGATGTTGCTGCCCTGATGGTAGGCAGAGAGCTTTTCTAGCCAACGTGGAAACTCCTCAAGAAGCTTACTGCATCAACTACAAGATAAGAACACATGCCAATTAAGAGAGAGACACTTTATTACAGCTAGTGGGAAATATTCCAGCCCTACTTTTAAACCCAAATTGAGTCGCCAGGATGACCCAGGTGTATAAAGTGTTGATTTGAAAGCTTCTATAAAATCAAAACAAATGGATACCAATGAAAATTGGTTTATCATCAGGGACTTACCCACCTCAACAATCTCAGAATCTGAATTAAAATGCTAAATGTTCTAAAAGCTGGCATACTATACCTTTAAAGTGAGTCGCTTAATAATTAAGGAAGACTCTGAGCTAGTTGACATGGGCCTCCCCACAAAATGAGAAAGAATTAGTGTGTTAGGGGAATTCTTCTGTTGTAACTCAATCCTGGAAGAAAAAGCTAAGACTTTTTTTGAAGACTGATGAAGCCCCTTTACTGTCAACAACAAAAAAGAACTCACAATTCACTAAACATCAAATGCCACCTTCAGGCACCACATGGTCAGCCACCTTCATAAATACAGAGATTTACATTTTTACTCCATTTGTTGATCCTTTAAATAAACTTTTAAAAGTAATTATAGATCCATTCTAATTACAAATTGGCATAAACTAATTTAAGTACAGTAGTCTGTACTGGAGGTTAAGGCATTAGTAAAATGAATGTATCTTTCATTATTAAGTATAAAAATATTATTTCCCAAATATGACTTAAAAGGGCAATAAAAAGGAAGCATATGCTAACACTTCAATGTAAATGATATTTATGAGTGAAAGAATATCTTACTATTTCTTTTATTTTTAAGTATTGTAATAAACTAAAATGAAAGAAAAAAATTTATTCTCATATTATTTGAAGTCCATGATTAAAAGAATTAGATTGCATTCATGGTAACAGTTATCCTGCCTTTTGGTGTTCTTTAAGATTTATTTCATTCTAAATAGCGCATATTTGTCTTATGGTTTCAAATATTTAAAATCTCAATGAAACCTTTAAGATGAAGTCAATGTTTGAAAATAAAAGCACATCACCTCCATAATTCACCTAATTCCACACCACACAGCATTCCCTTAGTGCTTCTATATAAATTATGTATGTAAGTACAAATGCCCACCATTCCTATTTCTTTGTTAACCTATATCTTTCTCTTATATCCAAATTATATATATACTTCGGGCATGAGCCTATTACTTTACTCCTTTTCTCTTTAATGTTTTGTACAGGTCACACAGGAAGGCAGACATGCAATAAGGTGTTCTGTTGAATGAATTCAGCAATTTAGACAACAACAACATAAAACAACAACAGTTTGCACTGCATCATACCACTTGGATAAAAAAAAAAAAAGACTTTCCAGAACCTGGTCCTCCAGATACAAGAAGAGGCGGAATCGGTGCTGGTGCTGCCACTAGATCATTAAGTCCTTGGTAATACTAGAAACAAAAGGGAATTTAAATTGTGATGATGCACATGCCCCAGAAAACTAAATACAGTTGACTTATAATCATCCTCCATCATTTAGTTAATAATAGTAATAATACCTCTCTCATAAAATAAATAAAATGACTAATCTATCACTTACTATGTAAGTATTCTGCTAAAAACTTTGCATGTATTGTTTTATCAAATCTTCAGTAGCCCTCTGAGGTATTATGTTAGTTCTCGCTTTACAGACAAGAGAATCCAAGCTTAGTGTGGTTGAGTAACTTGATCAAAATCCACAGGTACGAAACGGTGGAGACAGGACACAAACCCAGGCAGTCTAAATTATTAAAGCACAGATGTTGATGTTAGCTACTATAATATTCTTTAATATATTAGTTCTTACACTGATTTTTTACATTATTAAGTATTTTTTGAACTTGGACATAGATTCTTTTGCACTTCAAATTCTACTAATTTATTCAGATATTTAAGGATGTTGATTAGACCAATAAAAAGGGACTAATCTGCCTATTGGATAAACTTCTGTGCTTTGTTTTCTGAATGTTTTAATAATTTGATTCTTCTAAGAATTGCCTTACTATTTCTACCAGGCTTCCTAAAATCCTAATCTTGGTCTGGGTGGTTACAGATGGTGGCATAATGAGCATGTGGGTTATAAATCGTAATCTATAGATGAAAATGTTTGATGTTTATAAGTTTATTTGACTCTTTCACTATACAATAAACTTAATTGCATCTCAACATGGATAATCAAAACATAAGGGCAGTCTTCACCTTGACTCTGTTTAGGTGGGAACACAATCACAACACAGCCATTAAATGGGGACTGATCTCTGTTGGAACAAGCATGCTTACTTTCTCAAATCCCAACTCATGGGTTGAATTAGAAGCCTGTCGAAAAGTTTCCATTTGCTCTTGTTCATCATGTATGTCCCACAGAACATCACCAAAATCATCTTCTTCTGGAATGGAATCTTCACTGCCCAAATCCTTACTCTCCAGGTCTGTGTTCTCAAAGCCCAGTATGTCCTAAACACCAAGAACAAGCACATGAAAATGAATGAGTATAAAAACCTTGCAGTGTGGGACAGCACACAGGTCTGCAGTGAGCTTTACCTACTTACGAAGGCAAATCCAAGCCAGGAGGCCTTTGTACAACTACAAAAATATGTCTATAGTTATAAAAACAAACACCAATTGAGAAAAAAAGGAAATACTAAAAACAATAAAAAAGAAAACCTTTTCCTTTTATTAAAAATAAAGCTAGGGGGGTATTTGAATCTTATGGAACTTGTTTCCTGAAAAATGTTTCACAATATCTTTGGTTATATCTGGTGGATGAAAAATTTTAAAGATTTGTATTAATGCCTGAGAAATAGATTGTGTTACATTTTATAAGAATTTAATTACTAAGATGGGGTTTCTTGGTATCAAATACCTCTGCTGTTATGTCTAGTCTTCATATTAGATGACTGAAAATATGTTGTGTGTCCTTCAAGCATTAGAAGATGGTTAATAAGTTCATTTTTACTTGTGGCCATTCATTCTACCCAATGCATTTTACTTATCATGATCCTAAAATTCACAATGTTAATGACACGATCAAAATCGGTAATAGCCTTTAGACTAAAGAATACTCCACAAATAGTGTTGGCAGAACTCGTATCATTAGGTTTGGAGCTTACTCTTCTCAGCTAACAAATCTCCATGCTGGTAATGCAAATTAATCAGAAACGATAATCTAATCCCCTGCTTCTCAATAGGTCCCCAGTACCCTGGGGAGGTGGTCAAGGGGCTAACCATGGTATATTTTCCTTTAATATGCGTTTTACTTGAAGATGGGGCTATTTTGTTTTATAATCATTATTAGCATTTTTGCTAATGTATACTTTAAAGCTGATTTTTATATTAAATATAAACAGGCATACTACTGAGCAGAATATATAACTCTTACAAAACCTCAAGATAATACTTGAAGCTTCAAAGAAAGTTTGACCTTGAGACACCTCTGTGGTCCTCTGTTCTCAGACCCTAGAGGTGAGCTGGCTTCTTCTCTCCTGTCAGGGATCATGTGGTGGAAACATTTGAGAAGGACTTTTCTGATACATAAAAATTCAAAGTGTACAGGGAAGTTAAGGAGACTCTATTGCAAAAACCTAAAGTTTTCCTCAAATACTTACCTTTGAACTGGCACTTTTGAAATATATTTTACATATAACAAGCATTCAAGCACCAGAGAGCTCTGTGAGAAAGACGAGAAAGAAAGATGTGTAGTGCGAGAAATATCATGGTAAGATTGTGAGGACGAACTGACAACAGAAACAGCCGCATTGTTTGTAAATAACAAGTGGTTTGAAAAAAAAAGTGGTTTTCTCTGGAAAACTCCATTTTACGGAAAACAGTCTAAGATATTTTAGATGAAAATCTTACAGGGTTTGCATATGTACCTGTTTAATAATGTTTTCTACATAAACATAAGTTTTATATACTCCTTCTACAGGATCTCCTGAGTGATCAATGATCTGGAAAAAAAGAGAAGTGTGAAAGTAAGATATACAAAAATAAGAATAACAGAAGGGGGAGGGAGTAGTAGTGGTAAACACTTTTTTATACATTTTTTAAATTAGGGAAGTTGTGTGTTTACAGAAAAATCATGCATAAAATACAGAGTTCCCATATAGGGATAAACAATTTTATAATGCTAGATTATGCACCAGGACTGTTCTAAGTACTTTACATTTATCCTCACAACAATTCTACAGGGAAAATATTTTTATCCCCACTTTACGTAGAAGGAAACTAGGTAAGTTCAGTAATATGTCTGAGGTCACACATTGGTCACATGGAGTCTGTATTTTTATATTTTCCAGAGCATTCAGTTATAGGGGATTTTATGTGGACAATGTTACAACAAAACAAAAAGTATACATTTTTTTTGCCTATGTGTGCAAATTCTGTCTTATTTCCATACCACTCAACATAAATAACCTTTGAAATACACCAGTATCAAATTTTATACCAGCAGTTATAACTCTACAAAATATAAAAAGCAAAATGATACTTTGCTATATAAAAATGGTACTTTGCTGAGTTTACTGAAAGAAGAATGTCCTATCTATAAAGAACATACATATGGTTAATAAATGATTAATATTTGATAAGATTAGAATATTAAACTAGAATGGTTTCAAAAAGCCTATCAAGTGAATTGGCATGGAAATTCATTTTACATTTACAAGTATAAATCATGGTAGAGAGAGCTTATTTTACTCCTATTTTGATTAAATAAATTCAGCATTCTAGTATATTGCTTTTAAAAAGCAGTATTTATAGGATAAAGGTAAGTGATAGGAATTAATATCTTTTCTCATGGGACCTGAAAGAGTAGCTTGATACTAAAATAATTAAAACAAAGAATGAAATGGTTCTGGAGATGAACTATAATAAAAGTACACTTCTTTTTATCCTTAAAGTTCTTTGGTTTAATCTCTGCTAGTCTCAAACTGTCTTTTCCACATTAAAAGATGCAAAGAAAAATTCTGGCTGGGCACAGAAATCCTAGAGTTGTTTTCAATATACTCTTAACACTAATTATAAACACATATATCAAGGTATCTCAGTCTACAGTATTGCAAAGCCTATAATTTGTTCTAAAATCCTGCCACGCATCTCTCAAACCCATCCTCAGTTTTTTGTTTTTCCCAATGTTCTTAGAAAGGTCACTATAAAAAGGCTTCTCTTTACACTAATCCTCAGTGAGCAGAGAGAAGACTCAGTCCTTGCGAGAAAAGCACAGAGAAGAACCTGTCATGGCCACTCACAGAGCATATCTGTAGTCATATATTGCTATTTATTTCTCTCCTCTCTATCCACATCTAATCCATTAGGAAACCTGGTTGGCTCTACTGTCAAAAATTTATCCAGAATCCAGCCACTTCTCATGGCCCCCTCTACTACCACCCTGGTCCAAGCCACCAGCGTCTCCTGCCTGGAACACTACAATAGCTCCCTGACTTTGCTTTCCCCCATGACCCTCCAAACCAAGGTCTACTCTCAACACAGCAGCTTAAGACATCACTGTCACACGACCACGTCAGATCCTATCATTCTACTGCTTCAAGTCCTCCAACGGCTCCTATGCCATTCCAAAAATGAAAAGCCAAGGTTATTTAAATGGTCTCTAAGGTTCTTCACCATCAGGCCACTTGCTGCCTCTGGCTCTCTCTCCTCCTCTGCTCTCCTCCGTCACTCTGCTCTAGCAACACTGGCCTCTGTTCTCTCCCTAAACGTGCCAGGCTCACTCCCATTTCCTCCGCTCCTGCTCTTTCCTCTGCCAAGTATGTTCTGAACCAGATAATTTTTATAATTGTACTATTAACTAAAGCTCAAGGTTTAATTTAAGGTTCACTGTTTGTGTAGTGCAGTTCCACAGAGTTTTAAAAAATTGTTACTCTACGACCATATATACAACCTAGTCTTCCCCCTTTTAATTACATCCAGATATGTATTTCAGTGCTGTTAAGTACATTCACAATATTGTGCTACCATCACCATCATGCATTATACCAAAACATTTCCATCATTTCAAATAAAACCCTGTACATTTTATGCCTCACATTCCATTCCCTATTCCCACCCCATTTCCTGGTAACCCACATTCTAGATTCTGACTCTACGAGTCTGCTTATTAAAATTATTTCATGTCAGTGACATCACACAATACTGGTCCTTTATGTCTGGCTTTCTTCACTGAACATGATGTCTTCAAGGTCATCCATGTTGTCTCATGCATCAGAACTTCACTCCTTTTAATGGCTGAACAGTGTTCCACTGTATATATATATTCACACCACATTTTGTTGATCCATTCATCCGCTGATGGACACTTGGCTTATTTTCACCTTTTGGCAACTATGGAGAAGGCTGCTATGAACATCAGTGTGAAAAAAAATCCTAGTTTTCAGTTCTTTTGGTTGTATACCTAGTAGTGGGGTTGCCAGGTCATCAAGTAATTCTATACCTAATTGTCTGAGGAACTGCTGAACTGTCTTCCACAGAAGTTGCACCATTTTACTTTGCCACCAGCAATGAATTAGTGTTCCTATTTCTCTTCATCCTTTCTAATAATTGCCATTTTCCACCTCTTTAAGAGCAGTCATTCTAATGGGTATGAAATGGTATCTCATTGTGATTTTGATTTGATTTCTCTGATGGCTAATGATGTTGAGAATCTTTTCATGAGATTTCTGGCCATTCAAATATTTTCTTTGGAGAAATGCCTATTCAAATCTTTTGCTTATTTTTTTTAAACTAGGTTATATGTCTTTTTTGTTAAGTTGCAAGATTTCTTTATATATTCTGGAAATTAAAGCTCTATCAGAGAAAGATGGAGAAAGACATAGGACTCTCTTCTCTTCCAGAAAAATAGCTAGAGGACAGGCAGAAATGGCCTGGAAAAATATCTTGTAGGGCTTAGCATACCAGAAGGCTGGACCCTGCCCAGAAGAGAGAGGGGCAAAGGAAAAGAACCACATTGGTAAAACTGTAAGTTAGAAGGAGCAAGTCTGGCAACTTCCCCATCCTATAGACACTCTTGAATTCCCAGGCCTTGGGGCTTGCAGCTACAGACAAAGGGGGCCCCAGAGATCCAGCCCCTCAGAAAGGGGGGAGAGAGGAATGCAGCCCAAGGCTGACTCAGCTTCTGACCCACAAATCTGGTCTGCTGTGCCCATGAACCTGTCCAGGACAGGTGGGGTCGCACCATTGTTTGTCCTGGAAGCCACCAAGGGGCTAAGGAGAGCCGACCCTCTCAATCTCCCTCTCTACTGACCTGGACTGGTTGAAGACAGAGGGGAGTGGACTTATTCCCTACCTCAGGAAAGGGATGGGACTGCCAGCAAAGGCTGGAGAACTGCCTCAGAGAAGTTTGAATATAAGGCTCTTAACTTCCGGGCAGGATCCTCTATCACACTGATATGGTCCCTGTTGCAGCAAACATACTCCAACCAGGATTTGAAATGAGGCTGCCAACAATCGCCTTCTGCTGGAGAACTAAGGAAGTGCATGGGAGGAAATTAAAGCAAATATGATTTCAAATGTTTTGTCCATTAACTTTGGTGGAAAATCTTTCTATTTTTAAATTGTCAATTTTCATGGTTGCCAGCAGTAAGAGAGATGCTCTCATTCATAGCTGGTAGAAATATGCTTTGGTGTTGTCCTTCTGTAAAATACTTTGAAAATATTCTTCAAATGTCTGCAAATGTTCATAGGTTTTGAACTACAATCTCGATACTTGAGAATCCATCTGAAAGACATGAACGTAGATCAATTCTCCATGTACAAGCATTTTTGGTGTGTATTTATTACAATTTAAAAATTGGAAGTACAATCTTGCTTTTGTCCTTTTTTGATTAATAGTGAAGTTGGATATGTTGTCAGATCCACATTTCTTATTTGTATCTGTTCTTTAATGCTGCAGGTTTTACTTTTATAGTTTAATACTTCCACACCAAGACACAACTGTGGCAAAGTTTAATCTTCAAAATTCTTACAAATGATTTTAGGGGAAAATATGTGGACTGGGAGGAAGAACATATTAAAAGAGAGAAAAAAGGTTTTTTAATGCTTTTATTATTGAAATTAAAACATTTGTGGCATTATGTGGTATTAGCAGAGTTGTGAAATGGTAACAATTTTTTTTCTTAAGAAAAATAGCATGATAATAAATATGAATGACTTTTTCAAATGTATTGAAAGACACTGTGCAATAATAAATATACCTTTTCTTACTACCTGTAAAAAAAAATTTTATCCAGCCTTTACAACCTCCTTTCCCAAGGCCCTTGGAAGCAGGTCTGCAATCCATTACTGGGTCCAGGTCCAGATTTGAGCAATAACAGGGACAATCCTAAAGACCCAGATCAGGTTAAACCAAGAATCAAAGAATAGGAATAACACACAGCTTTTTCCTACTAAGTTCCTATGAAAGAGTGATTGAGCATCTGAGTAAACTCATCTTCCTAACCAGATTCCTAGACATCAGCAAAAAATTACAAGCCATACTAAGAAAATGGAAGAAATGGCCCAGGGAAAGGAATAGACCAAAGCTCCAAAAGAGACACTGAATCTGAGACAACTAATCAATGAGATGTACACAAATTTCCAAAAGAAAATTAATGAATTGAAAGACAATATGGCTAAAGAGATAACAGCAAGAGAACATGGATGAAGCACAAAGAAGAACCAGAAAAACTGAACAGAAAAGTAAGAGAGCTCATGGCAAGGAAAGACATGAAAGGTAAGATTAGAAACACATTAGCAACATATAACAGCAAATTCGAAATGACAGAAGAAAGAATAAGTGATACAGAAGACAGAACAGACAAAATTGAAGATAGAAAAGAACACAGAGAGAAAAGAATGGAAAAAATGAGCAGGGGCTCAGGAAGTTGAAGGGTAACACAAAAATGCAATGATGTATATGTCATGAGAAGGGAAGGGAAAAGGGGCAGAAAGAGTATTTGAGGAAATAATAGCTGAAAATTTCCCAACACTCATGAAAGAAATGGATTTACATGTCCAAGAAGCACAATGTATCCCAATCAGAATAAATCTGAATAGACCTACCACAAGACACATATTACTCAGAAGATCAAACATCAAAGATAAAGAGAAAATTCTGAGAGCAGCAAGGGAGAAACAAACCGTCACATGTGAGGGATGCCAAATGAGACTTACTGTAGATTTCTCATCAGAAACCAGGGAGGTTAGAAGACAGTGGTATGATACAATTAAGAGATGAAAAAAGAAAAACTGCCAGCCAAAAATTTTTTATCAAGCAAAACTGTCCTTCAAATATGAAAGTGAGTTTAAAATATTCAAAAATGAACAAAAACTAAGAAAGTTCATAAAAAAGAATCCACCTTTGCAGGAAATATTAAAGGGAGCCTTACAGACTAAAAGAAAAAGGAGAGAGAAGCTTGCAGGAGAGTACAGTAGACAAGAATAGCAGAAAGAATAACCAAAGAGTAAATAAGACAGAGGAAAATAAGATGACATATGAAAATCAAAGAATAAAATGGTGGAAGTAAATCATTAACTTACAGGAATATCATTGAGTGTGAATGTCTTAAACTCCCAATCAAAAGATATAGGCTGACAGAATGGATTAAAAATAAATGAGCCATGGGAAGCGGATTTGACCCAATGGATAGGGCATCAGCCTACTATATGGGAGGTCTGTAGTTCAAACCCCAGGCCTCCTTGACCTGTGTAGAGCTGGCCCATATGCAGTGCTGATGCGCGCAAGGGTGTCCCCCACATAGGGGAGCCCTGTGCACAAGGAGTGCACCCTGTAAGGAGAGCCACCCAGTGTGAAAGAAAGTGCAGCCTGCCCAGAAATGGCACCGCATACATGGAGAGCTGATGCAGAAAGATGATGCAACAAAAAGAGACACAGATTCCGGGTGCTGCTAACAAGGATAGAAGCGGTCATGGAAGAACACACAGTGAATGAACACAAAGAGCAGACAACAGGGGTGACAGGGAAGGGGAGAGAAATAAATAAAATAAAATAAAATAAAATAAAATAAAATAAAATAAAATCTTTAAAAAAAATACATGAGCCATCCACATGCTGCCTACAAGAGACTCCTTTAGACGCAGGGATACAAACTGGTTGAAAGTGAAAGGTTGGAAAAAGAGATCTTCATGCAAACAATAGCCAAAAAAGAGCATGGGTAGCTATACTAATTTTGGACAAAACAGACTTTAAATGTAAAAAAGTTATGAGAGATACAAAAGGCCCTTATATATTAATAAAAGGGACAATCCACCAGGAAGAATTAACAATCATAAATGTCTATTACCTAACCAGGGTACCTCAAAATACATGAGGCAAAATCTGGCAAAACTGAATGGAGAAACAGACATACCCACAACAATAGTTGGAGGCTTCAACACACCACTCATATCATTATATGGAACAACAAGATAGAAGATCAACAAGAAAACAGAGAACTTGAACAATCTGATAAATGAGCTAGACCTAGCAGACATATATAGAATACTGCCTCCCAAATCAGCAAGTTATACATTCTTCTCAAGTGCTCATGGGTCTTTCTCCAGGATATACCACATGTTAGGTCACAAGCCAGGTCTCAATAAAACAAAAAGAATGAAATTATATAAAGCACATTTTCAGGTTGCAATGGAATTAAACTGGAAATCAATAATAGATGGGATAGAAGTAAAATCACAAATGTGTGGAGGCTGAAAAACACACTCCTAAATAATCAGTGGGCCAAAGAAGTAAGTGAAATTAGTAATGAAAATGAGAACATAGCTTATCTAAACTTATGGGATACAGCAAAGGCAGTGCTGAGATGGAAATGTATAGCCCTAAACACATATATCAAAAAAAAAAAAAGAAAAAAGAACTAAAAATCAAAGATCTAACTGAACAACTGAAGAAATTAGAAGAAGAACAACAAACCATTCCCAAAGAAATCAGAAGGAAAGAAATAATAAAGATTAGAGCAGAAATAAATGAAACAAAAAATAGAGAAAATCCACAAAACCAAAATCTGGTTCTTTGAGATCAATAAAAATTGAAAAATCCTTAGTTAGACTAACAAAGAAAAAAAAGAGAGAAGATGCAAATAAATAAAATCAGAAATGAAAGGGGGGAAATTACAATTGATCCCACAAAATAAAAAGGATTATAAGAGGATATTATGAGAAACTGTATGGGAACAAACTAAACCACCTAGATGAAATGGACAAATTCTAGAAAAACACAAACAACCCACACTGACACTACAAGAAATAAAAGAATTTAACAAACCAATCACTTTTAAAAAGATTGAATCTATCATCAAAAATCTCCCAACAAAGAAAACTCCAGGACCAATCCTGTTTAAACTCTTCCAAAATATTGAAGAGAAGGAAAATTTATCCAAAACATTTTATGAAGGCTAACACCACCCTAATGCCACAGCCAGATAAAGATGCTATAAAAGGGCAGTGGACTTGGCCCAGTGGTTAGGGCATCCATCTACCACATGGGAGGTCTGCAGTTCAAACCCCGGGCTTCCTTGACCCGTATGGAGCTGGCCCATGCACAGTGCTGATGTACACAAGGAGTGCCCTGCCATGCAGGGGTGTCCCCTGCATAGGGAGCCCTATGTGCAAGGAGTGCACTCCATAAGGAGAGCCACGCAGTGCGAAAGAAAGTGCAGCCTGTCCAGGAATGGTGCCACACACAAGGAGAAGTGACATAACAAGATGATGCAACAAAGAGAAACACAGATTCCCATGCCGCTGACAACAACAGAAGTGGACAAAGAAGATGCAGCAAACAGACACAGAGAAGAGACAACTGGGGTGGGGGGGAGGGGAGAGAAATAATTAAATAAATAAATCTTTTTAAAAAATACTATAAAAAAAAGAAAATTACAGTTCAATATCTGTAATGAACATAGATGCAAAAATTCTCAACAAAATATTTGAAAATAGAATTCAACAGCATATCATGACTTATACACCACATCCAGGTGGAATTTATCCCTGCTTTTCAAGAGTGGTTTAACATGAGAAAATAAATTAATGTGATTCCCCATATTAATAAATTGAAGGAAGAAACTACATGATTATCTTGATTGATGCAGAAAAAGCATTCAACAAAATCCAGTGTTTCTTGATAAAAACACTTCAAAAGATAGGAATAGAAGGAAAATTCCTTATTATGATAAAGGAGACTGAAAGATTTCCTTCTAAGATCAGGAAAAGACAAGGATGCCCTCTGTCACAATGGTTATTAAACAAGTGCTGACATTCTAGCTACTTGAGCTAATAAATGAGTTCAGCAAAGTGGCAGGATAAAAGATCAATATGCAAAAATCAGCAGGGTTTCTGTACACTAGTATTGAACAATCTGAAGAGGAAATCCGGGTAAAAATTCCATCTACAATAGCAACAAAAAGACTCAAATACATAGGAATCAATTTAACCAAAGAAGTATAGGACCTATATGCAGAAAACTACAAAACAGTACTAAAAGCAATCAGTGAAGATCTAAACAAACGGAATGACATTCTGTGGTCATGGACTGGAAGATCAAATATCAAGATTTCAATCCTTCCCAAATGATTAATAGATTCAATGCAATACCACTCAAAATTCCAACAGCCTACATTAAGGAAATAGAAAAGGTAATTACCCAAATTCATTTGGAAGGGAAAGTGCACTGAATAGCCAAAAGCATTCTAAAAAAGAGAAGCAATGTGTGAGGAATTTCACTGCCTAACCTTGAAACATACTAGTCAAAACATAAAGATACACATTAATCAGTGGGAGAGAATTGAGAGCCCAGAAATAAACCCTCAACTCTACAGCCAATTGGCATTCTACAAACCTACCAATGCTATGTTAATGGGCCAAAACTGTCTCTTCAACATGTGGTTCTGGGAGAACTGGATATCCATAATCAAAAGAATGAAAAAGGACCCCTATCTCACTCCCTATATAAAAACCAAACCAAAATGATCAAGGACCTAATTATAAAAGCCAGGACCATAAAACTACTAGAAGAAAATGTAGAGAAACATCTTAAAGACCTTGTGATAGGTTGTGGTTTCTTGGACTTTATACCCAAAGAATTCACAACAAAAGAAAAAGATAGCTAAATGGGACCTTCTCAAAATTAAACACTTTTACACCTCAAAGGATTTTGTCAAAAGGATGAAAAGGTAGCTGACTCAATAGGAGAAAATATTTGGAAATCACATATTTGGTAAGGGTTTAATATCCATGACATACAAAGAGATCCTACAACTTAACAATAAAAAGACAAATGATCCAATTAAAAACATCAAAAGACTTGAATATACCTTTGTCCAAAGAAGATATACAAATGGCAAAAAAACACATGAAAAAAATGTTTAACATCACTAGAGATTATGGAAATGTAAATCAAAACTACAGGGAAGAGGATATGGCTCAATGGATAGAACTTCCACCTCTCGTTTAGGAGGTCCAGGAATCTATATGTGGTGAGCTGGCCAAAGTGTAGTGTGCTGTGCACAAGGAGTGTTGCCCCACACAGGGGTGTCCCCTATGCAAGGAGTGCAGCCCTGCACAGGAGAAGCCACCCACACAGAAAGCTGACGCAGCAAGATTACACAACAAAAAAAGACACAGAGAAGAGACAATAAGAGATGCAGTGAACTAGGGAGATGAGGTGGAGCAAGAGAATAATCACCTCTCTCCCACTCTGGAAGGTCCCAGGATGTGTTCCCGGAGCCACCTAATGAGAATACAACAGACATAGAAGAACACACAGTGAATGGACACAGAGAGGAGACAACGGGGCAGTGGGGGAGGAGGGGAGAATAAGGGAAAAAAAAGGAAAACTGTAAAAAATGTAAAATTAAGTCTCTTTTTTAAAAAAATAAAAACTACATGAGATATCATTTCACACCTATTAGAATGGCCACTATTAAAAAGAGAACTATGAGTGCTAGAGAGGAGGTGGAGAGATAGGAACACTTACTCAATTTTGGTGGCAATGTAGAGTGGTACAATCACTGTGGAGGAATCTTTGGTAGTTCCTAAAGAAGTTGACTATAGATTGCCACATGACCCAGCAATACTACTACTAGGTATATACCCAGAAGAACTGAGAGCAGTGACACAAACAGAAAATCTGCTCACTGATGTTCATAGCAGCATTATTCATGATTGCCAAGAGATAGAAGCAACCCAGGTGTCCATCAATAGATGGATGAACAAACTGTGATGTATACACACAATGGAATATTATGCAGCTGTAAGAAGAAATGAAGTCATAAAGCATATGACAACATGGATAGAGCTAGAGGACATTAAGTTGAGCAAAGCAAGCCAAATGCAAAAGGACAAATGCTGTATGATTGTGCTACTGTGAACTAAATATATTGTGTACATGGAATTAATAACTTGAGTATGGGTCACCAGAAAATAGAATGAGCTTAGAGAATGGAGAGCTGAGGGTTAAACTTGTGCAGAATTTGTAAAACAGGTGTGTGTTAATTTTGGAAATGAAAAGCTGAAAGCACAACATGTTTGTAATTAGCAGTACTATTATGTAGGCATGGCAGTGGTTTAAAGGGAATGTCTAAGGTCACACATATTATTAAAAGGAAAGCTAAAAAATGTAACATGGGAATGTATAGTATGGTAATACTGCATGTGAATTATGAATATGGGTAAAACTGTATATATAAAACCATTTTTCTTTGAAACTGAACTATGTTAACATTACAAGATGTTAATATCAGACAAAAAATATTGTGCTAAATGAAAGAAACCAAACACAAAGTACAACATATTGTATGATTCCATTTATATAAAATGTAAATATAAATCAATTTAAAAAGATGAAATTAGATTAGTGGTTATGTAAGGCTGAGGAAGGATGGAGGGATTGAGACGTGACTGCTAAGGAGTGTGGGGTTTTTCTTTGTGGAGTAATGAAATATTTCCAAAATCTTCTGTGATGATGAGTTCACAACATTGTGATTATACTAAAAGCCATTGATTATAAACTTTGGATAGATTGTATGGTATGGGAATATATCTCAATAAAACTGCTTTAAAATAAATAAATGTGCAGGGATAGCCAGAAACAGAGCAGCTATGTATGGCAGGAAAAGCATAGAAAATTGAGAAGTGAAGAATTTTCTTGTTTGTCCACTTGTTTTTTATTATTATTGAAATAATGAAAATGCTCTAGTAATGACTGAAGTGATGAATGTGATTATACAAAGTACCACTGATTATATACTTTGCATGAATTGTATGCTTTCTTAATGTATATCAATAAAATTGATGTTTTTTAAAAAGTAAAATAAAAAAATATAAAACCTTCTATCAGATATGTGGTTTCCAAATATCTTCTCCTATTATGTAAGATGTTGTTTTACTTTCATAATAAAGTCCTTTGAGGCACAAAAGTTTTTAATTTTGATGAGGTCCCACTTAACTACTTTTTCTTTTGTTGCTTCTGCTTTAGGTATAAAGTCTAGGAAACCACTGCTAAACACAAAGTCCTGAAGATGCTTTCCTATGTTTTTTTCAAGGAGTCTGATACTTCTGTCTCTTACATATAGGTCCTTGATCCTTTTTTTTTTAAAGGAGTAATGGGGATTAGGGCCTCATTACATGCAAAGTAGGCATTCAACCACTGAGCTACACCTGCTCCCAAGCCCGTGATCCATTTTGAGTTGATTTTTGTAATATGGTGTGAGGTAGGGACCTGCCTATATTTTTACAATCATTTTTCTACAGCACTTGTTACCTTTTAACATAATATATATTTTGCTTATTTATTAAACTTATTTATTATCTGTCTCTCCTCACTGAAATAGAAGGGTCTACAATTTTATTTGGTATCCCAAGTACCAAAACAGTGCCTGGCACAAAGTAGTACTCAATACATTTGTTGAATGAATGAATGAATGAATGAATGAATGAATGAATGAATGAATGAATGAGTTGATTCATTCTTAGTTCCTTAAAGACATGGAAGCAAATATCAATTTACATGAAAATATCCTTACCTAATTTCCTTGTCTTTGTTAAAATCCCACTATTCTTGATATTTCTATTATCAATTTTCACATAGAAGATTAAAAATGGAAACCCTCTGAATTTTACCTTGACTTTGCTGGTCTTGTTCAGATTAGAAACTTGATCAATCAATTGCTGGACAGAGTTGGAACTAACTTTCCCATCCTCCAAACAATGATAAATTAATCGTGGTTTTCCTTCAGGGTTTTTCAGAAAAGCTTCTTCACAGTCTTCTAATAAGAGGCTAGATTGGAAGTTGTCATTACTTGTGCTACATTGCACTGTGGCAGCAAACCATTAGTCAATCAACCTTAGTGCCAATAATGGGATTTTACTACAATGAATAACAGCCAAAAAACGCTCTATTGAAGAACAATCAAAGTATTCAAAAATGGATGTTTTTATAGCTCTCTTCCCTTGTGGTATTAAAATACAATACATTTATTAGCAGACAATGAGAGGAGTTACATTCATTGTGCATTCATTTAAAATTTAAAGCGTATGTAACTTTGTTTTACTTTTAAACCTAAAAAAATCTCATAAATATTGTTAAACATGACTTAAAAATAATGTACTAGACCCATGAGACTTTGCAAATAAATGGAAAATATAATTCCATTTATAAATACATGATTTCCAAGTTAATATAAATATCAACCTAAAGGATTTCTCTTCTCTAGCCCATTAGCCTTTTTTCATCCAAGGAATGACCCAAATCCTTACACCCAAAATACACAATAGGGGACAAATGCAGGAGGTTAGAAGATAAACATGAGAGGATAAAATTCCTGACTGAGGTAAAGGTAATATAATTTTTTAAACTTTGCTAGAGGGTAACATAACTACATTTTGTGCTACTCCTATTTAAATTCTAGAAAAATCTTAGAATAATATACTGAAGTTTTCTGCACTATAAGGCAAATTGGAACTAATTTCCCTTTCTAAGTGAAAGTTTGTCTCAAGAGAAAAATTAGTGTGTGTGTACAGGGGAGAGAACTATTACATGGTTGTGAATCTGTATGATATACTGAAGTACCAGCCCTAAATAAAAAATAGAAAAAAACAATATTCTGTTATATATTTCTGTGCCAAGCCAATCTATCCAAATCATAGACATTTTACATATTATAATAATCTTGACCATGTTCTACAGAACAGAAAATTAGAATTTCAGAGGTTCATTTGTTACTTCTTTAGAAGCAAAGTCTGTGGCCAAAGAGTGGACCTTCTGTTCAGGTACATGTTCCTAACTCAAAACCACTTCCCACAAAACTGACATTTGGGACTGAAGAGGAAATGATAGGTTGTTGGGGATATGGTTCAAATAATTTGGAGGGAGGGAAGTAGATGGGGATACAGATGAAACAAATTGGTCATGACCTGATTATTTCTGAAGCTAGAGAGTATGACAGGTCAGTTGCAAGGGTGACAATTTGTCCTTTGGGACTCAGTCAGAAAGTGGCCTAACTAGAGCAATTTGTAGAGTGGGGTGCTAGAGGAGATGCCACTTTGTGAGACTGGCCAGGAACTAAAACTGTGAGGCTGACCAATAATGATGACAGTTCAGTCATAGTTAAGAGCTCCTGCTTAACTAAGTTCCATAAAGACACTGGCTAAAAAGAATGGAATGGAACCAAGGATAGGGCCTAAGAAGTCCTACAAGGTGGTATGATTATCCTTTGGGCACTGAAGGCTTCCCAAGAGTGAACTCTTTTCCCTTGAGAAAGATAGATGATGCACTGAAGAAAACCAGTCTGAGTCGAGCCTTTTTACTGCCATTCAAAGTGAGAAGACTTCTCATCTACAAGGTAAAAGCACTCCAAGTGAACCTGTGCACTTAGTAGTTATTTAGCTCCTATACTTCACTCTAAGAGATTTCTTCTATGATTCTAGACAGAGTCAAAAGTATCAATGATGGGTTATATGCAAGCTTGTCTGGTAAAGTTTAGAGCCCCACATACTTGCATACAAAGTTATATCAGAGTTGATCTGCAATAAAGGAAAATGTTTGGAAAGATTAAATCCAATCAGGCAACAAACCCAGGAAGAAAAATCAACCACTGATTAGACCCATTTTGTCCTTTAGTTATGTATCTAATTTGTAAAAATAAAAAACTGTATTTGAGACATTCTTTGGTGTGATTATATTCACATTATAAGGGACCATCCAGTTTACTGGGTTTGAGCAGTAAGTGCCTCAGGGCATTTTAAAGTATGATTCAACACCTACACAAGTATTCAAGTACACATGTAACCACACAAAGTTCAACTGCCTCTCAATCTGCATCCAAAGAAAGACAAAAATGAAAGTTAATATTGATCATTGAAATCAGGGTTGATATAGCCTGTGCATAAATTCAAAATTGTTTCCAAGTGTACCTAGTCCCTAAAAGTCCAAATAAGTAATATAGGCCCTAGAGTCTTTGAATGTTCAGAAAGGATGTAAGACTGAAGGTGTATTCAAGATTGCATCCATACAAATGTGGAAGATATGCTAAATCCAAGCTGGCTTGGAATGTGGAGAATATGTGTTAAATCAAACTTACCTAGAGGAAATAACCTATCTGATACTCAGATAAAATACTGAAGAAACTAACCAAAAGTCTGTTTGCATACAATCACCATTTGTCTCCCTAATCCTATTTCCTCTGTATAAAAGGGTCTGAAAAAGGCTGTTCGGGGCTTGGTTTTATTATTAGGACAAGAGTCTGCTGAGTCCGGCAGGTCAAAATAAACCAACTTCCTTCTCAGAGTTCTTGTGTCCTGGCCTTCGATACTGTGCACACCCAAATTCTCTACAACATTTCTGGTGACCCAGATGGGACTGCACTGAGGTCAGAGGTGGCAACAGTTGTTTGCCCCTCCCAGATGTCTCCGGGGAGGCTGGGAGGGCCTGGGTGAAACCCAGCCCTGGGTGCCCCTGGGCACCCCACTTGAGTCCAGAAAGAGTTTGCAGTCTTTACTGGAGCCCTCCCAGATGACCTGGGGGCACCAGAAGGTTTGAGAATCCCTGAGAACAAAGCAAGGAGCTCCGGAGGATGGACTGGTAAGACCCCCGAGGGCATAGTGCAGGAAAAGCCTAATTCTAAAATTAGGAGGGAGCCTGATCAACGCTCAAAGGGGAGGCCCTAGTAGTCCTGAGAATACAGGAGGAAGCTGTCTCCTCTCCAGGTCCGAGGAAAGGAAAGGGGGGTGGTTGTGTGCGTGTGCTTGTGGCGCCTGAGTGAGATGCAGAAAATCACTTTTGCGGGGCGAGTGCGGAGTCCTGATCCGCAGTTCCGTGGCGACCTCATACGATCAAGGGCGGTCTGGGGTCCTTTGCAGGGACCCTCTTCTGTATTGGGGGCTTATACCGATCTGCTAAGGTCAAGAGGTGCCAAAAGCTCCCGCGAGGGATGCAGCCAGAGACGGACAAAACGTAAGCCTTGAGTGACTATTGTGTACCGCTGGCACAGGGTGAAAATGGGAAACACACACAGTAAAACCCTTTTAGGTTGTATGCTGAAAAGCTTCCCCTGTGCATTCCGTGAAGATGTGTATGGCATAAGGTTTCAGCCAGGAAAGCTTAGGATGCTTTGTGAGTTAGAATGGCCAACTTTCAATGTGGGGTGGCTCCAGGAGGGCACTTTGGACCCCCAGATCATCCACAAAGTCCACGATGCAGTAACTGGAAATCCAGGGCATCCAGACCAATTCCCCTACATCAATGCTTGGGAAAATGCTGTGATCCAAAACCCACCTTGGTTAGGGAAGTGCGGGACTAAGGAAGCTAGAATTTGCTTAATGCAGAAACCAAGGAGGGCCATCCCAGGGACCAGACCAAACGATCATCGCACAAAAGGCCCAGAGAAAGTGCATCCCAAGTCCAGTGCCAATCCACTTATTTTTGAAGGGTCATACGAACATGAATTTCCACCACCTTATGCAATGACTCCCGCCCCGGCAAAACTAAGGAATGAAAATGAGCTAGTCTCCCTAAGCAGTGCCCTGTCATCATCATCTGCACAGGGATGTGTGACACCCACACCATCCCTGCCGCTGCTTTTGTTGCCATCAGAGAGGGCACCTATACCATCCCCACAGTTGCCTTTATTGCCATCTGCACCTGAGAGCCCTATGTCATCCCCACAGCAGCTTTTACCATCTCTGCAGTGGTCTTTGGCACCTTCCACAAGGGAAAAATGCAGACTAGCTGCTTTTACAGCCGGTTGCCCCTGGCAATGCCACTGCAGTGCTGCCCATCAGTCAGGAAGGAGATGCTGAGAGGGGGCAACCCAAACCACAGGGAGCCCCGGGGGCAGAGGGACCAAAGAGAAAGGCTGCCTTCCAGCTACCTCTCCATGAAGCCCGGACCCCAATCTTTTACGATGCAGATGGCCAGGTTCAGGGGAGAAACCAGACATTCATCTATCAGTCCTTTATGACAATGGATCTCTTTAACTGGAAAAGCCACACCCTACCATTCTTGGAGAAACCTCAGGCCATGACAGACCTTTTCCAGTCCATTATACAAACCCACAAACCCATCTGGGCTGATTGTAAACAACTTATAATGACTTTATTGAACTTTGAAGAGAGAATGCATGTCATGCAGGGAGCTCTACCTGGCTTAGAGAGCACCCACCTGAGGGAACTTTGGACAGTGATCAATACGCCCGCTTGCAGTTCCCAGAGGAAAGGATCCCCTGTGGGATCTGAATAGCGCCATTGGGCTCAACTGACTAGAAACGTTCCATAGGGCTTTAGTTGAAGGATTCTAGGCAGGGAGCTGCAAGGCAGTGAATACGGCAAAGACCAGTCAAATTCTACAGGCTCTGGATGAGAGTCCTGCTCAATTCTATGAGAGACTGTGTGAAGCGTTTTGTGTATACACGCCCTTTAACCCAGACGCTCCTGAGAGCCAAACAATGGTAAATGCAGCATTTGTGGCCCAATCACAGACTGACATCCAAAGAAAGCTGCAGAAACTGGATGGATTTGCTGGAATGAATATCTCTCAGCTCATGGAAGTAGCTACTAAGGTCTATGTCAATCGTGATATAGAAACAAAAAGGGAAGAAAATAGAAAAATGAAAAAAAAAGGCAGATCTTCTGGCAGTGGCTATTGTGGAAAAATCCATTCCTGTGTCAAGGAAGGTAAACTGGCAAGCCCCAGCCCCAAGGAGAGGGAAAGACCCATGTCTAGGGCAAAATCAGTGTGCATACTGCAAAGAAGATGGACACTGGAAGCGAGAGTGTCCCAGCTGGCCACTTGACCCGGCCTCTGCAGCCAAAACATTAGCCAGAAAAGCCAGTGGGGCATCACAACCCAAACACTGGGTCCGAAGAGGTTCAAAAAAAAACCCTGCAGATCAGATCATTGGGCTGGCAGGAATGGAGGACTCTGATAGAGATTATTAGGACAGACCAGGCTCCTATTCTCTCAGCCCCACAGAGCCTATGGTTTGAGTCCAAATTGGGGGCCACACCATACATATGATGGTTGACACTGGGGCTCAACATTCTATAATGACCAAGCCAGTTGGGCCTCTATCAAAAAGACAAGCCACTATCGTAGGGACAACTGGCAAAAGTGCCCAAAAGCCCTTCCTTCAAGCGAGGAACTGCAACATTGGGGGAAAGGAGGTCACTCACGAATTCCTTTATCTTCCAGAGTGCCTAGTCCCCCTCCTGGGTCCAGACCTGCTGCCTAAACTGCAGGCTCAAATTACCTTTTTTTTTTTTTAAATTTTTTAAAATTGATTTTGTAAAAATATTACATTACAAAAAAATATATGAGGACCCCTTCAACCCCACCTTTGATGCCACAGGGCAATCCACACTGACACGGGCCACAAGACCCTCCGAATATAGTGCTAACCCTTCCTCTGCAGGAGGAATGGAGACTGTTTTGCCTCAGTGAGACTGGCCAATCCATGGCCATGCAGCTCCCTTTGAAGATGTGCCTGAGGTATGGGCAGAGGGTAAAACCCAATGGGGATGGCACATGACATTCCTCCAATTATTATTGAAATAAAGCCTATGGCCAGTCCAGTAAGCATGAGGCAATATCCAGTTCCACGCAAAGTGCAAGAAAAGGTCCAGCTACATATTCAGAGATTACTGAATGAGGGCATATTGAGGCCATGCGAGTCTCCATGGAACATTCCGCTCTTTCCAGTTAAAAAAGCTGATGGGGATTACCACCCAGTCCAGGACTTATGAGCAGTCAATTCAGCAGTAATAACCCCTCATTCTGTGGTTTCTAATCCCTAATACTCTTCTCAGCTTAATACCCTCATCGGCAATCTACTTTTTATGCCTAGATCTTAAGGCTGTCTTCTTCTGCATTTGGGTAGCGCCCCGGAGCCAGTCAATTTTTGCCTTTACATGGGAAAATCCAAACTCAGGTGAAAGGCAGCAAACATGGATGCGATTGCCTCAAGGATTTAAAAATGCACCCACTATTTTTGGACAAGCCCTGGCCAGTGATCTCAAATCCTTTAAAGCAGGAAGCCATAACTGTTTTCTTCTCCAATATGTAGATGACCTCATTCTCAGAAGTCCCACCTATCAAGACTGCGCTGGTGGAACCCATGCTCTTTTGAAGCATCTACAGCAAAAAGGCTATCAGGTGTCTAAGAAAAAAGCCCAAATCTGCCTACCTCAGGTCAAATATCTAGGTTATAAAATAATGCAGGGGCACCGTGAATTGAGACTTGAAAGAAAGAAAGTGATCTGTAGTCTCTCTGAGCCTAATACCCACCAGAAGCTGTGAGAGTTCCTTGGGGCAGCGGGATTCTGCCGCAATTGGATCCCCAATTTTGGGGTCCTCACACGCCCTTCATATGAAGCCACAAAGAGGGGGAGGGAATCATGATCCCCTGCTCTGGGAAAGCCCACAGAAAAATGCTTTCACTGCTCTCAAACAAGCTCTAATGGAAGCACCAAGCCTCGGACTTCCAGACCTCACTAAGCTGTTCTACCTCTACCACCACAACCACTAAAGCATCGCAGTAGGAGTACTCATTCAATACCTTGGTTCCTGGCAAAGACCTACAGTGTATCTATCCAAACAACTGGACACTGTAGCCCAGGGATGGCCCTCATGTTTGCAAGCCATAGCAGCTGCAGCCATGCTTACAGTGGAAGCTATACAATTAACTCTTGTGCACCTATAATTGTCCGGGTTCCGCATGCAGTAATCACAATTTTAGAAGCCAAAGGAACACATTGGCTTACTAACAGCTGCCTGGTTAAATATCAAACCCTATTATGTGAAAATCCATTCATCCAGCTGGAACTTGTAAAAACCCTAAGTCCAGTCACCCTGCTACCTGTGGAGCCAGGGGTTCTAGCCCATAACCACCTGGAAATATTGCAAGAAGTATATTCCAGTCAGCCAGATCTCCAAGACCAGCCACTGGCAAATCCTGACATGGAGCTCTTCACAGATGGGGGTAGCTTTATGCAGGGCAGCAATCAACGAGCAGGATATGCTGCAGTAACATCTGAAACCACAATAGAGGTGCAACGCCTCCCAGATAACACATCAGCACATAAAGCTGAACTCACTGCCCTCACGCAAGCCCTGCAACTTGCAGCTGGAGCCAAAGTTAACATCTACACAGACTCCAAATACACCTTTCTTACCCTGCATTCACATGGAGCCTTATACAAACAAAAGGGACTCATTAACTCGGGAGGGAAGAGCATTAAATGTGGCACACAGATTCTGGAGCTACTAGAAGTCATTTGGGAGCCTGTCAAAGTGGCTGTAATGCACTGTAAGTGACACCAGACAAGCCACAGCCCCATTGCCCAGGGAAACTGGAGGGCAGACGCTGAAGCAAAAAGAGTGGCATGGGAAGGATCCCTATCTGAAAATCTGGCCACTGCTCTCATTTCTCAACCTCTTAATTATCAGAACCTCCAGTATACACTGCCTGCTCTTGTCCCGCAGCCTCTGAGTCACCGAGAGCCACAATACACTCAAGCTGAGAGAGAATGGATACTCTCTGAGGGTGGGACACAAGGAAAAAATGGATGGTGGGCATTGCCTGATCACAGAATAGTTGTGCCACAAATATTAGCAGCAACTGTAGTTCAAGACTACCATGAGAACACACACTTGGGAAAAACCCATCTTAAGGAAGTGTTAGAAAGATTCTTCTACATCCCAAGACTAGTCACTATCACCCATGCTGTATGCCAACGGTGTGTGACATGTGCAAAGAATAACCTTCACCAGGGGCCCACAGGAGCCCCAGGAGTCCAGAGAACAGGCAGTATGCCTCTTGAAGATCTAGTAGTTGATTTCACTGAAATGCCACGATCCAGAGGCTATAAATATCTCCTAGTCCTTGTTTGCATGTTTTCTGACTGGGTGGAAGCCTTTCCCACTTGAACAGAAAAAGCTGAAGAAGTAGCTAAGGTTCTCCTCAGGGAAATCATTCCTTGCTATGGGCTACCGCTCTCAATTGGCTCTGGCAACGGACCTGCCTTCGTCTCTGAAATCACTCAAAAGATTGCAAAGGCACTACACATCCAATGGAAACTGCACACTGCTTACCATCCTCAGAGCTCAGGAAAGGTAGAGTGAATGAACCATACAACAAAGACTTATATTGCCAAGATTTGCCAAGAAACTGGGCTAACATGGGTGCAAGTACCTCCAAGTGCTCTCCTACAAGTTAGAGCCAGCCCAAGCTGAAAACTAAGCCTAACCCCTTATGAAATCCTCTTTGGGAGGCCTCCTCCCTTAATCAGAAATATAGAAGGGGATCTCAGAGAAAAAGGAAACTTATCAATAGCTCAGCAGATGATCAGTTTAGGAAAAACCCTACAAAACCTGCATCACTGGATCCAAGAAAGGGCTCCCATTAGCTTAGACAGCTCTGTACACCTGTACAAGCCAGGAGATGCAGTTTGGGTCAAGGACTGGAAGTCAGCTCCACTAATCCCTCAATGGCGAGGACCCTATCTTGTCATTTTATCCATCCCCACTGCAGTTAAAGTAGGTGAAATCACCCTGTGGATACACCATAGCCGAGTCAAGCAAGCTGCCCCAGAGTCCTGGACCTATATTTCAGATACCTACAGCTCAACCAAACTCATCTTGCAAAAAAGGGGAACACCAAGCCCTGCTCCAGTCACACCCTGGAAGCTGACTGGTCCACACACAACTGAAGATTGAGGACAGAACACTGAGCTCTGCTCCAATCACACCCTGGAAGCTGATTGGTCTACACACAGCTGAAAATTAGGAATCCGGTTTAATCTGTTACAATGCCCCTTTGGCTATTTTTCCTACTTCTAGCCCTAACCCTCTCCTGGTCCCAGGCTGACACCACAGAGTATGAGCCATGTATTCAAAAGGTGCAGACAGGGGCCCATGTCAACACCGCATTAATATATCATAGTCATTACACCTGCAAGGACCAGATAACAACCTGTCAGTTGCAGGAAATCTTCTATAGTGTCTGTAACACATCTGGCCAAATAACCTGCTATGACCCTAGACCCCCAACAGTCTCCCATAAATGAGAAATAAGAGTGCTTGATCAAAATGGAGAGCTACTTTCCTCCACCTCAGTCACTAGCCAGAACCAATGAGTGTCCCTCCTATTTGATGCATGTCAAGTTATAGGCTCTGGAATACCATGGAACACAGATTGTGGAGGGCTCAGCTGGGAGCAGATGTATATTCATAACAATAAGCATATGTGTGCTCCAGAAATAAAAAGTGCAGCCCAAGGAGGGGGGGGAGGTTTGGTGCAAATACATAGGTGCATACTACTGCCCCTACTGGTCTTGTGTCACCTGGGCCACCTGGAACACAGACATAGCTAAACAAACGGCTATCCTCACCAAGGATATGGCCCTGGCTAATTGTCACGTGGTCAATGTAACCCCTTAAATCTCACTATCCTTAAACCTGAATCCTGGCAGACTCAGGGAGTCCAAATGGGCCTCTGCACTGATGGTAAAGGAATAGACCCAGGAGCCTACATCTGGGTTGGGTATTGGGAATACCCACTCACAAATAAAGCCCATTCTGTGTTCCACTCCTTCTATGAAGAAATGGAAAAGCCCTTTTCCATCCCACAGGCAGCAAGAAACCTCTTTATAAGCCTGGCTGAAGTGGTAGGGGCAGCCTTAAATGTCTCCTCATGCTACATATGTGGAGGTACTAATATGGGAGACCAATGGCCCTGGGAAACCAGGGAATACAATTACAGCCAACCATATAATGCAACTGACCTCTAGCTGTCCCCCAAGATAGTATGTGGCCCTTGTAAACTTCTGTCATAGGAAAATATTGTGCTTCAAGGGCCTGCCTAAGCTCTTCTATAGCTGTTGGAAACCTAACATGTACAGGGGGAAAATTCCAAAATTATATCACAAATACAACAGAGCCTTGGGGAACATGGAATGAATCTGACCTTGTTCTCATAAATCATTCTTTTCCCAAATTAATCACAGTGTGGAACTCCAATGCAAAGGGCCCCTTTACTGCCCCAAATGGTTTGTAGTGCATTTGTGGGAAGGTTGCATTCTGAGAACTTCTGCAAAACTGGTGTGGAACTTGTATGCTTGGCACAATAAAATCCTCCTTCTTCCACATTCTCTTAACAGAAGGGAAAGAGCTAAGCCAGCCAGTATATCAAAACATAAGAGAAAAAAGGGCTGTCACTAACTGGGGAGGTGAAGAATGGCCCCCTGGGCATATAATCCAATACTATGGGCCAGCAACTTGGACAGAGGATGGCATGTGGGGTTATCAAACCCTTATCTATATGTTAAACTGAACCATCTGCCTACAAGCTGTGGTAGAGATAATAACTAATGAAACTGCCCATGCACTAAACTTACTAGCCCAACAGCAAACTAAATTCAGAAATGCTATCTATCAAAACCGTCTTGCCCTAGACTATCTCTTGGCAGCTGAAGGGGGAGTTTGTGGAAAGTTCAATCTCTCTAACTGCTGCCTTGAATTAGATAGCACTGGAAAGGTTATTGATGAAATTACAAGAAAATAGTAAAAATTGCTCATGTCCCAGTGCAAACCTGGAATGGTTGGAATTTAAATAATCCCTTTGGAAGCTGGCAGGCAATAGTAAACAATTTCAAGCTTCTACTGGGAATAATTGCCTTCTTCATAGGAGCATGTACCATCCTTCCATGCCTCCTCCCTTTCATCATAAACAGAATGTGCACCCTAATAAATGGTATAGTAAAAAGGCAAACAGCCGCCCATCTCATGGCTCTGTATACATACCAGTCAGTCCAGAGGGACTCAGACAATAGTGATGCTGAAGCTTAATAACTTAAGCTTGGCCTCAAAAGGGGGAATATGATATAGCCTGTGCATAAATTCAAAATTGTTTCCAAGTGTACCTAGTCCCCAAAAAGTCCAAATAAGTAATATAGGTCCTACAGTCTTTGAATGTTCAGAAAGGATGTAAGACTGAAGGTGTATTCAAGGTTGCATCCAGATGGAATATGGAAGATATGCTAAATCCAAGCTGTGGAAGATATGCTAAATCCAAGCTGGCTTGGAATGTGGGGAATATGCAACTCACCTGGAGGAAATAACCTATCTGATACTCAGATCAAACACTGAAGAAACTAACCAAAGTTCTGTTTGCATACCATCACCCTTTGTCTCCCTAGTCTTAAACCTCTGTATAAAAGGGACTGAACAGTGCTATTTGGGACTCTGTTATTCTTAGGATAAGAGTCCACCAAGGCCAGCTGGTCAAAATAAACCAACTTTCTTCTCAGAGTTCTTGTGCCCTGGCCTTCAATACCATGCACACCCCACTTCTCTACAACACTGTTACTTATAATTTTCATTCTCTTACAAAACAAACAACTGCAAAGTAACATTATATTCAAAATAACTCTTTGAAGCCTATTTCTAATTAATCTGCACTGTGACCACACAGTTTTACATGACAATTTTTTTTTTTAGTTATTGGCTTATAACCAAATTATCCCCAATGCTTTAAAATACAATCTACCACATTTTCCTTTACTTCAGATATCTGCTTATTTCCCATTTTGACTTTGACAGAACTTGGATGAGCAACACTAATTCCAGTATTACTCACTGATGTCATTGAAGTCACAAGGAAAGTTTTTTTTCTTATGACTTGCTGCTTTTAGAATTCTTGATACTCATGGTGGGAGACACCAACCCCCAGTCCTTGGAGATAATAGGACTCAAGCAGCCACTGGATTGCAATAGTGGACACCAATCCCAAGTGCCAAGGATTCCCAGTACACAGTAATATCCTCAAAGGTCATGGGGTCCTTCAGGGCTTTTGCCTCATTTGGTAAATTGGAGCCCACACCCAGATAATGATGAAAGAAAGCAGGGTTATTAACACCAGTAGAAAGACAGGAGACCAGGGTGTCTCAAATTTGCCTTTTCCAAGCCATGGTAAGCAGAAATTTCCATGGATTCAAACCAGAGAGAATTACAATGGTGGGCAAGTACACACAAGGGTGAAGCCAGTCCTGAAATAACCATAAGCAAAGGCAAACTCAGTTTAGAATTATAATCACAATAGCAAGCATACAGGAATGAGAGGCTTGACTTGAAGTAACCATAAACAAGGTAAGTTTATTATTACCATTACTATACCAAACATTCACAAGGAAGAGGCTAGAAAAAGTAACCATTAACAAAGGTAAATTAGTCTAAGATTACCATCACAACAGTAGGTCTAGGCTAAATCCACCCAGATGCAGTAATTTCAGCTTTTGCTGTTTTATAATATAAAGGCATCTATAAAATTATCTTATAAGTTACATTTTCTAGTAAGTTTCCACTTAAAAACAAGTTGGACACTTTCATTTATTAACTGAGCAATTAAAAATATTGTATTAGTAACAGTAATGTTGCTAAGTTTTTCTGCTTTTCCAACAGTTACACTAATTCTACTTGTGATTGAATTTATATCAAATTCAATCACAAGATAGTACTGATATTTAAAGACTCATTTTTAGATTACATTTCATCATTACCCCATTTGTAACAAGTGAACCCCAAATCTGATTTGCATGTTCCTAGGCACAAGTAGATTGATAAAGGTAAAGTAAGCACAGATTAGAACAGAAGAGATTATTTTACACACTTACTTAGCATAGGGAAAGACCTGATGGAAAGCATTCTCCAGGAACTTTTTAATCTTAATTGATGGTGCATAAGGAGGTTTCTTATTCTGCAGAGGACAGATTTAGTAAATAGCCTAGATCTTGATTCCCCATTCCCTCCCCTTATTAGGCACAACTGAGGCTAAAGAGGACCAGCATGCTGGCTACACCAAGTAATTGGCTCCCATGTTAATTAAGAAATTAACAATCTTACCTGCCATGTCCAGGGTCACCTGAGGCTCCTCCTATTGATGATTCAAATGTGGCTTCCATCTTCTCAGGAGAATCTAGGAACAAACATGCTATTATCCAGGAAAGATCTGTGGGGAACACTCTTGTCTGATAACTTGGACTCCCATAAATTGCAGATACTGAATAGGTTTTGAGAATTGTATACCAGCAGATATGCTGCCCACTAGGACTGAAAGAGAGAGAGACAGAAAGAAATGAAAGAACAGTGACTCCACGTACAGAGCCATGGCTGCAGGAATCTGGGCCAAAGGGACCACTTTGGGCTGGGAGAGTGGGGAACCCACCCTTGTAGGGGAGGAGGACAGAGCATTGAGCCACAGAGGAGTATTCCCAGACCTTGAAAGCTAAAGGAATTTGCCCTGCTGGTTTTCTGATGTACTTGGTAGTGTGAACTCATTTTCCCTCCAATTTTTCCCTTTTGGAAAGGAAAGATTTTACTATGCCTGTTCAGCATGTATTTTGTAAGCAGATACTGATGTAGAGGAATTTGGTCCCTTGATGAATCATATAAATTTTGGAATAATATTCTTTATACATGCAGAAAATCTAATGGATATTTAACAGGGATCACATCACTTCTTGTATCAATTTGGGAAAGACTGGTTATTTACCATGGTGAGTCTCCCAATTCATGAACATGCTAAGACACTATTAATTTATATAATATTTAGTTTATTTCATCAGTTTTGTAGTTTTCAGAATACATTCCTATATATATTTTGTACAGATTTTGTTTTAAAATTCAGGTGGAGAAAGATGAAATGGGAAGCAGCCAAACCTGGAACTCAGTGGAACCCAGTGGAAAAAGTAGAAAAAAATACCAAGTGCATGGCCATGTAACAGAATTACTTCTTCCCAATGCCTGTAAAATTGCCACCATTATTTCATTTATTTATAAGCTATCGTCATTATTCATTGATATGCTTATGAATTTAAATAAAAATTATATTTTATATCAAGTAATAAAGAATAAAATATTTTACCTATATTTATTACTTCTATGACACTGTTACTTTACTGTTGCTAATCCAAATTTCTGGCCTATATCATTTTCCTGCTCCATGAAAAACTTATTTGAATATTTGTTGATGAGTTCTGTTGGTGATGAAATGTCTCAGGTTTTGTTTGCCTGATAATGTATTAAATACTCCTTCCAATTTTAAAAGATTATATTACTGGATAGGGAAATTATGGGCTGCATTGTTTAAAGAAAATACTTTTAGCATTCCATTCCACTATCTTCTTACTTACCTGGTGGATCAGTTAGGATTCTCCAGAGAAACAGAAACAATATGATATATTACACATGTAATAATAAGATATTTATTATAGGAATTTGCTCACTCAACCCTGGAAATTTGCAGGTATGAATTCCATAGGGCAGCCAAATGTTGATAAACTCAGTGAAGGTCCTGTTGAACTCCTTAGAAGTGGGTTTACTGAAGGAGAGATAAACGTTTTTCTTTCTTACTTCTGAAATCCCCCTTTTTTTTTTTTTAAAGATTTATTTATTTATTTAATTTCCCCCCCTCCCCTGGTTGTTTTTTCTTGGTGTCTATTTGCTGCGTCTTGTTTCTTTGTTTGCTTCTGTTGTCATCAGCGGCACGGGAAGTGTGGGCGGCGCCATTCCTGGGCAGGCTGCTCTTTCTTTTCACGCTGGGCGGCTTTCTTCACGGGCGCACTCCTTGCGCGTGGGGCTCCCGCACGCAGGGGACACCCTTGCGTGGCACAGCACTCCTTGCGCGCATCAGCACTGCGCATGGCCAGCTCCACACGGGTCATGGAGGCCCGGGGTTTGAACCGCGGACCTCCCATATGGTAGACGGACGCCCTAACCACTGGGCCAAAGTCCGTTTCCCTGAAATCCCCATTCTTGCTTTAAGGAATCCAACTGATTGGATGAGGATATTCTTCTCATTGGTGAAGGCAATTTCCTTTGCTGTTGTATATATAATCAGCCACAGATACCATAAACTGAAAAATGATTTAAATCTAAGAACTACAGCAACAGTAACAAGCAGGCCAGTGCTTGCTTCACAAAACAATGGACACTGTAACCTAGAGAGCTGATGCATGAAATTATCTAACACGGTCCATCTGATGTCTTCTTGGTACCCCCTGACACCCTCCTTATTCTGTACTTAATCTCTACATAAGCACAGTAAGTTATATTTTTACCTAACCTGATTAAATTGTCTTGTGTTCAACCAGAAGCATACTCACCATTTCTACAGAAGAAGGTACAAGTCCTTGGGTGATATTCAATCTTACCCTTGATGTGCTTCAACTTAAATACTGTAACACAAGGTTATTAAAATTTAAGCTATATATCAAGGGGATAAGAGGAGGAATAAAACAAATATATTTACTGTATGTATATATACAAACATATTCATAATAAAAGGGAATAATGCTTATTAGCATTAGACCCCTCATTTCTGCAGCTCACCAGGTTGTAGGTGCAGTTAGATCAAGCTTCACCTTAGAAAGGATATCTTTGCATGTCCCACATGCCTATGAATTTCAATAAGGTGGAAGGGCGCTGAGTTTTTGTTAGATTGATAGCTTACCCACAAATGACTTTAACAGCAAGTATATAGTAATTGGTACTTCTTGCTCACTAGGTTCAGTGAGTGAGCACTATGTTATCAATATAATGGGAAAGTATGGTGTCTTGTGGAAGGGAAAGATGATCAAGGTCCTCACAGACTAGATTATACCATGGGGCTTGAGAGTTAATATACCTCTGAGATAGATGATGAAGGTGTATTTCTGGTCTTGACAGCTGAAATAAAACTATTTCTACTGGTCTTTATTAATAGGTATTGAGAGGAAGCTTTTGCCAGCTCAAAGTCTTCATAACAGTGTACCCAGAAATGTCTTGTCTCAAGCAATGATATCACACTGTAACAGCAGCTGTGATTGAAGTCATCACCTGATTAAGTTTATGATATTCCATTGTAATCCTAGAAGACCCTTTGTTTTCTGTGCAGGTCAAGTAGGGGAGCTAAATGGGAATATGGTGGGAATCATCCAACCCTGCATCCATCAAGTCCCCATAAAGGACTTGATGGACACTGATTGGGGACACTGCCATTTGCAATCCCTCAAAGAATGTGGTATTTCTTTTGGGTTAATATGTTCCTTGTTAGAGGCTCATACTCCACAGATCAGGGAGTCAATGTGGGAATTCTGCCAGTTGTTGAGTATGTCTATTCTAACTTTACATTCTGGAATTGGGAATATAACCAAAGAATGGGTACAGGGACCCACTAGACCCACTTTGGACACACCTGATCTAAAATTCTAATGATCACCTCGGGTCCATTAGTTCCTACCCTGACTACTGTACTCCAGTAATATTTTGGATCTTTAAGATTTAAAATCAATTCAGAGCCAGTGTTTATCAATACCCCAAATGTCTGAGCATTTTCATTTCCCCAATGCACAGACACCCTGGTAAAAAGTGATACGTTCCTATAGGAAAGCCAGAAAATAAACTATATAAATCTTTCATTCAAAGGATTTTGGTTTTGTAAGCTTTGTCAAGTATGGAAATTGATTGAGGGATCATGACTTTTTTTGTGTGTAATTCAAGTTAGACTTTTATTTGCTTGAGTTAGAATACTTCTGCTTACATACAGCAAATAGGAAATTACTATATAGTATACCTATTTTACTTCTAGGTTCCCTATGATCAACAAATCAATGCCATAGGTCTCTTCAAGACAGACTATTCTGATTTCCACTTTGACTCTACCCTCCGTTATGGTAGACAAGCCCTTTGTGTGTGTGTGTGTGTGTGTGATAAATGCCCCTGATTTGCTCCTGCCAATATAGGATTTGGTCATTCCTATTGGTCTGAGCGATCCAGTTGATGGCAGAAGTTCCCACAGTAATATCTAATCTACAAAGAAGAGCAACCAGAGCTCTTCAGGGTATAAGGAGATTCTCTAACAAATTCATTCTTCACAGTATTGATGAAATGTTAGGTAAAGAAGGTTAAGGAGATACAGGTTAAGTAAATAAAGTAAAGAAATTCATCTCATTTCTTTCTCTGTTGATTTTCCCAACACAGAAAAGCCCAGAAGCAAATGGTTTCAAAGGGGAATTTTATCAAACAGTCCAATAAGAATTAATACCTATCCTGCTCAAACTTTTCAAAAAAATTGAATAGGAAGGAACACTCCTTAACTCATTCTATCAGGCCAAAGCATACATTCATATTCCCCAAGGTTATTCTTTATATAATAGTTATTAAAATTACATAAGACTATATTTTACTCTGCATACATTTATATTCCTCATATCAATACCAGATAAAGATACCAAAATAAAACTACAGATAATACACCTTATGAAAATAACTGCAAAAATACTTGAAATACTAGCAAACTGAATACAACAGGACATAAAAAGAATTACACATGTGATCAAATTTGATTCATCACAAGTATATAAGGGTGGTTTAACATAAGGTAATCACTAAATGTAATAAACCAACACAGAAAAAAAACACTCAGTTGGGAAGTGGCTGTGGCTCAATCAGTTGGGCTCCCTTTTACCATATGGGAGGCTTTGGGTTCATGTCCTAGGGCCTCCTTGTGAAGGCAAGCTCATCCACATGCTTCAGAGAGCTGCCCAGCCCACAAGTGTTGCAGAGTGCCACCTGGCCCAAAGTGCTGCAGAGAGGTGACTCAGTGAGGTGACACAACAAAAAAAGGGAGACAAGCAAAAAACACAGAAGAGCATGCAGTAAATGGACAGAGAGCAGACAGCAAGCAAGCCTCAAGGGGGGAGGGGAAATAAAAATAAATAAATACAGACACAGAAGAACCCACAGTGAATGGACACAGAGAGCAGACAGCATGCAAAAAGCCACAAAGGGGGGGGTGTGTGTTATAAAAACAAACAAACAAAAAAAACAACCATCTCAATTGATGCAGAAGAGGCATTTGGAAAAATCCAGCACCTTTCTTGATAAAAACACATAGTAAATAAGGAATAGGAGACTTCCTCTACATGTTAAAAGACATCTATGAAAAACCCAAAGCTAACAAAACATACTCTGTGGTGAAAATCACAAGCTTTCCCTCTAAGATCAGGAAGAAGACAATGATTTGCACTGCCCCCACTCTTATTCAACACTGTCCTGGAAGTTTAGCTAGAGAAATTAGGCAAGAGAAACAAGTAAAAAGTGTTGTAGAATTTGAGAGAGGTTCAATTATTTGCGTATAGAAAGACCAGGACTCAAGAATGATTTTGAGAAGGAAAAATGGTTTATTGATGGCTGGCTGGACTCGGGGGCTTCCTGTTGCAAACCTGAACCTGGAACAAGACTTTTGAGTTTCTTTTATACAGAGAGGAAAGGTTAAATGGTCCTTTTGTTTCAGTTCTCAATAGGCTTGAATTAGCATATTCAACATCCTAGGTAAGCTTTTAGCATGGACTTCACACATTCTAGATAAGCTTTTAGAACATTTGGTTTGCATTTTCCCTGAATATTTAAAGTTTATAGACTTTGCATTGTTAAACTGTTTCCTGGGACTGGAGTTGTTGCCATGGTCACCAAGGGCAGGACTGCAGCCTCTTACCGTTTCACACCCACAAGTCACAGACAGCTTAGGTTATTTCTGAAGAGACAAAGAGCCTCCCACCCATAGCCCACATCATTTCCCCCCTTTGCCAAAGTTTACCTTGCTAAGCTTTGGCATAATTATTGTTGGAGCTATGAGGTGGATGGCTGTTTGTTGTTTTGATTAATTACTTATCAATCTTTAGTGTAGCATCCAGGACCTTGTTTTTAGAAGTTTAGAAGTTTTTATTCTGGACAGCAGAATCCTGGGTTGGGGGACCCCTGCAGTCATCCCGGGGCCACCAGCACTCACGTGGACTTCTAGTCAGGCTCCAGATCCATCTATTAATTTTGTTTTACTCTTAAAGAGTTTACACCTTTAATCTTAAAGGGGTGCTGAAGGGAGATGATCTCTTTTCTCTAACTGCTTCCTGCTGGCCATGGGCTGTAGTCATAGCCTAACAAGGTGTAAAACTCTTATTTTAACTAAAGGAAGATAGATCTGGCCTTCTGTATGAAGTTGGATGAAGTTTTCATATGGTTAATAAGATGTTCACTCTGAAAGAAACAAACAATTAAAATTTTAGAATACTCATTTTTAAAAGAGGACATTGGATACAGAGGTAGACAAGGTTAGGTGCTTATAAAGATGGCACCCCCTTTTAAAAGCTGGTGGGAACAGTATATATATATATATTTCTAAGTTATTTATTTTCAGAGAGAAATTGCAATAGATACTTAGCTTTGTTTGAAGACACATTTCAAGCTGTTTAATGATTGGCACTCATGAGCTCTGTCAGATGCTCCTGGTGAACTGGCATCCTTTGGGCAACTGGTTTCATTCAGGATTAGTACACCAAGTTGGAAATTTTCTTAGTTTTCAGCTGTGGGAGTGATCAGAACTACAGAATAAAGGTTTTGTTTTGTTTTGTTTTTTACATCTTGGTTTTAATTGTACAATTTCTGGTAATTTTGACTTGTTCAATAGGTGACTCATTATTAGTAAGCAAGCTTCATTTTTGCTACACAATAGAGTACAGTAGAGTAGTAAGTTGATTGACCCTGGCTGAGATTACCACTTTATTCTGTAGACATGTTTATTAACTGTTTAGAAAATGAATTTACTAGGAATTTAACATGTCTAATATACTTTTACACTTGATCCAAAATAGAAAAGATAACGTTATAATTATTAGGCATATATTTTAGTGCAGGATAAAAGTACAGCACTTAATATTAACTAATGTATTATTTAATGCATAAGGATTCAGAATTGCAATTAATAGTTTTAAGTTTCAGCTTTATAATACTTTACATGTTATTTTTCCATGGGAGCAGGCCATAATGCCAATTGTGCTTAAGTTTTACTTACAGCATCCTGGTATCATGGCTCCACTTAGCGTGTTCTTCACACAGTGACCAAGTCGCAGCATTGTTGATCCATACTGAGTTATCATTGGCTGCTGCAGGAGCTTGAAACAGCAACACAGTTTCCATTGACTTCAGGAGCAGAACCAGAGGCTGATATAGCAAATATTTTTAATTGAGGGGTCAGTGACCAGCCTAGGCAAAAACTCACATGGAGAGGCAACCTGCAATGTATTCAAGGCCTGGTTTGAATGCACAAAAGAGTTTGACAATGTTTAAGTTTATTCCTTGTTTATATATGTATTTTAAACAAGTTAGTGCAACACATCATATTAAATGACTGTTTACTTATACAATTTTACCATGAAGATAATAGTAGGTATTTTACTTTAGTAATAGAGGGAGAAAAACTATTTTTCATTGTTAAAATGAAAACTGAAGATTCCCAATAGAATCAAGATAATTTTTTATTACCATTTATTTAAATATGCACCTTCAGACAGGTTTTATTATCATGAAGATTTTTTTTTTCTTGCCACCAATACTAATTCAAGTTTTAGTTAACAATGACTTCTAGAACTAGAACTATTTAAACATTTTCAGTTTGGAAGATGTTTTACAAACTTTTTATAATTGACTACAACCACATTGACTAGTTACCTTATGTTTCAATAAACTTATTAAATTATATTTACTAATCAAAGAAATTTACTTTACTTCTTTGAGAGCATATCTACAATCTTTTTTAGCTAATTTTATTAACATGAACTTAAATTTTTATTACTCTAATGATTTTGTACATATGTTAATTTTGTTTATAAGTTAACTATGGGAGATTACACTTAAGCTAAATAAAATTGAAACCATTATAGTTTATGCAAGGAATGTTCTCTTTTTATTTTTTCAGGAAGCTAAAACTTTTTCTTTAAGTTATGAAAATGAATAATTTTTTTAAAAAAGCACATTGACTACCAGGTTTCAAAACACATTACACAATTAATTAATTAGTTTAATCATCTCTCCATAGAGTTTATGGACTTTACTTACTGAAATTTGTCAACAGAGCCACTAATTATTTTTATTTTTGTTGGAAAGAAATCTTCTGGAAGAAAATAAGGCTCACCTGATTGTGGAGAAGAAAAGAATTTATTCTCAATCTTGTAAGAAGGGGCACAGAACCAGAAAATATGGCTGGCACCCCGAACAAAGAAAAATGACACAATTTATACCTTTAAGCCTAGGACACAAGCTCTTCCTCTGTTTCTCCGTAGATTGGATACTTCAGAAGTTACAGCCTATCTGAGAAGATCTAACTTTCCTGTGCAAAAGTTTGTGATTTAACTGCTTCCTCTATCACATTCCAACTTTTCTAGTCTTTACCTGCTCCCCTTTGTCAAATAAGGAATGGAATTTAGTGCTGAATCGGTACTGACTTAGCTCTTTCTTGGGCATCTCTTTTATTGCCTATAGGACTGGCTTAAGTTGGTTTCTTTTGTTGCTGTTTAACCTGGGAGTGGGAGACTAAGGCAGTAGGCTGCCAGGTTACATTCATCAATATTTCCTTCCTTTATGTGAAAACTAAATTAATCTTTGTTTTTTTTACATTTTATGGCTGATAAAAGGCTTAAACTTGGAAATTACAGGGCAAACTGATTCTTAATTCCTTAGCCTAGTATATAGGTTTCATCTGCCACACCTAGTCTTGCCGTCAAAGCCCTTGCAAAGAGGAGGCCCTTTCCCAATAGTTTCTGTAATCAGATTTTTATATGACCTTTTCATCCTGCTTAGTCTAATTTGGGCTCCAAGAATATTTATTCACATATATAACTGCATATTTAATTTTTAACAATTAGAATAGAGCTCTTTTAAGAATTCTCAGGGAAATGGACTTGGCCCAGTGGTTAGGGCATCCGTCTACCACATGGGAGGTCTGCGGTTCAAACCCAGGGCCTCCTTGACCCGTGTGGGGTTGGCCCATGCGCAGTGCTGATGTGCGCAAGGAGTGCTGCACCATGCAGGGGTGTCCCCCGCGTAGGGTAGCCCCACGCGCAAGGAGTGCACCCCGTAAGGAGAGCTGCCCAGCAGGAAAGGAAGTGCAGCCTGCCCAGGAATGGCGCCACCCACATTTCCTGTGCCGCTGACAACAACAGAAGTGGACAGAGAAACAAGACACAGCAAATAGACACAGAGAACAGACAACTGGGGGGGGGGGATTAAATAAATAAATAAACAAATCTTTAAAAAAAAAAAAGAATTCTCACTTGTTAATTTGATACTATCATCCTGATATATGAAGACATACACCAAGCAAATGGTAGGCACAAATAGAGTTAGACACAGAAACACAACTCATTGATGTTACTTATAATTTGCATTATTTTATATACTGTTTAGCTTAATTTGGGTTTCAGAAATATATATTACTTATATAACTGCATATTTAAATTCAACAATTTGAGTAAATAGGCATACATGAATAGTTTGACACAAAACATAACTTTAGTTACTTAAAACTTTCATTTTTTACAAAATAAGTGTGACTGCAAAACATTTCAAAGACTCCTGAAACTCTTCTTAATTTGCACTATGACTGTGCAGTTTTACACTATGACCATGCAGTTTTACACAAGAATTTTGTTTCTTAACTAATGGCTTGTAACCAAAATGTTCCCAATGTTTTAACACAATTTTCTTTTGTTTCAGAACTTTATATTTTACCTTGAATTCAGCAGAATTTTGGATAAGCAACAAGATTAATTCTATGTATATTTACTGAGGCTATTTGAAGCCTCAGGGAGACAGACTGTTTCTCTCATGAATTGTCACTCTTAGGAACACTGACCGTCAAGGCAGGAGACTCCCCCCTCCCCTTTTTTTCCACCCCAGTTCTTGGAGATAAGAAAACTCCAGTGGTCGTTTAAACCCAAGGGCTAAGAATTCCACCAGGCAGCAATTTCATTTATACTTGGATTCATGAGAAAAAGCAGGGTTACTAATACCAGTAGGACACGAGCTGTTATGAAATAACCATAGGGAAAGGCAAGGGGTGAGGCTAGGCTTGAAGTAACCATAAACAAAGGTAAGGTTAGTTTAGAATTTACACTTACAATAATAGTTTCAGGCTATATTCAACCAGTTATAATTTCAGTTATTATCTTTCCACTGTTTTATAATATAAATGCATTTATTAATGATCTTAACTCTTAGTTACAATTTTTATTAATTTTTTTAACCTTAAGGTGAATTGGATACTTTTATTAAGCTACAAGAATTTTATTAGTAACAATTCTTTGAAGTCCTGCCTTTTCTTAGTAATGGAACAAATTCTCATCTACAAGTTATGCATTTAATTCACCAGCAAGAGAGCACTGGCATTTAAAGATTCATTTTAAACTATGTTTTTACCTTTTTACCATGAATTCTTAGGTGCCAGCAACTGACAAAAGCCAAACATAGATTTCAAAGTGGCACTTCATTCTTTTTTTTCCCTTTTTTCCTCTATAGTCTCACAACCCTGAAGTTCTTAGCCAGACTATTGAAAAGACTATTAAGGTCTTAGAGGTCTATTGTTTCAAACGATAGCCTCTTTTTTTCAGACAACTTTACAGATGTAAAACATTTCAAAGTATTTTTACAGTCTTACACAGAGAGAGATTTGGAAAAGTAAAGAAGCTGAGCAGAATGCAAATGTAATTTTTGGCCTTGACACCCTAGGGAGGGAACTTTACTGCATTTATTTTGATTCTGCTTTTCATCTCCTTCACCTTTCCCCTTCCAGGCAGTCAGTGCACAACAAATAGGAATGTGACTTATGAATAGAAGGTGTGGACTCATTGGAAAGGGGCAAGCCACTCCCCCCTTTCCAGCTTTCTGCCAAAATGGGCAGACAGAACCTACTCAAATTTGGCACCCCTCATGGGGACCCAGCCACCCTGACTGGGGCAGCCCCAACAGACCCGGGTGCGTGGCACAGACACAGATGGCCTCCAAGCCCTGGCAAAGGTGCAGACTCAGATGAGACAGCAGAGCATGCACAAACATCCAGACTCTGCAGTTTTGTCCCATAATCAACTCACCCCCTTGCCAATGGCAAGGGAGGGTTCCAGCTTAAACATTCTGCTTTACATAACCATACAACTCCAACACTAGCATTTAGCTGACACAGACAGAGGCACAATGGTTACTAATCTGACCCACAATTTCTCTCTCTATATTTTTCCAGCACGGTTGCCCTCACAGCCATCACAAACCTTAGAGAGAACACTTAACATTAATATTCGGTATAAAGACAACTCATTTGCAATTCAGCACCATAATGAAAGATTCTAGCTAGTTCTTTTTCACTGTTTAACTTTACACCCAGACTAAGCTTCACTAGAAAAGCTGATCCATTTTTCTGTAACCAAGTTTTTTTAAATAATCCAGACCAATTTCCAGGACATTAGGACTTGAACCTGTAAACAACCCTTCCTATTATAATCAAGCCCCCACTCCTTCAGTGGATATAAGATCAGTACCAGATTCTAACATGCAGTTCGACAAACCCAAAACCCCAAGCTTTTCCCCAGTTTTCCTCCTTTTTCCAGACCTAGAGAGAACGGCTTCCCCCCAATTTTCTGGGGCTACTAGGGTTCTCTCGGGAGGTAACCAGCCTCCCTCTCTTAACAATTAAAGCTAGGGCTTTCCAGACTGTGCTCACCTGGGGAGTCTTACCTTCTTCCATGTTTGGAGTTCTTTTTCATTCCCAGAATCCTTCTCTTCAGATCTTCCATTGCCCTCGATTTCTGTCGGGAAGATTCTGGTGGAGCCCACATCTTTTCTGGATTAAATTTAATCCAGGGGTGCCCAGACTGAGGTTCACCTGAGTCCTCCCAGCTTCCTCAGGGATTTGGAAGGGGCAGCAAGATGCTACCATCTCTGGCCTTCATTTGCAATCCCGGGAGAGCCCCCAAAAATGTTGTAGAATTTGAGAGAGGTTCAATTATTTGCATATAGAAAGGGCAGGACTCAAGAATGATTTTGAGAAGGGAAAATGGTTTATTGATGGCCGGCAGGGTTTGGGAGCTTCCTGTTGCAAACCCAAGCCCCGAACAAGACTTTTGAGTTTCTTTTATACAGAGAGGAAAGGTTAAATGGTCCTTTTGTTTCAGTTCTCAACAGGCTTGAATTAGCATATATATCTTCCACATCCTAGGTAAACTTTTGGCATGTACTTCATACATTCTAGATAAGCTTTTAGAACATTTTGTTTGCATTTCCCCTGAATATTTAAAGTTTATAGACTTTGCTTTGTTAAACTGTTTCCTGGGACTGGAGTCGTTGCCACGGTCACGAAGGGCAGGACTGCAGCCTCTTACCATCTCACACCCACAAGTCACAGACAGCTTAGGTTATCTCTGAAGAGACAAAGAGCCTCCCACCCATAGCCCACATCAAAAGCATTAAAATTGGAAAGGGAAAAATAACACTTTTCCCTCTTTGCAGATGACACAAACCAATATACAGAAATTCTTGGAAAATTCACACAAAAAAAGGTCCTGGAACTAATAAATAAATTCAGCTAAATGGTATGGTACAAGATCAACACTCAAAATTCAGTAGTGTTTTTATATACTATTAATTAATAATCAGAAAAAGAAACCAAGAAAAACATGATTTACAATAGCCACTAAATTAATTTAATATCTAGGAACAAATTGAACCAACAATGTAAAGGACTTGTCCACAGAAAATTATAAAACATTGCTGCAAAAATCAAGAAAGACCTAAAGTTAATGGCAGGACATATTTCTTCAAGGATTAGAAGACTAAACATTGTGTTTTGATTTGTATCTTCCTTATGGCTAATGTTGTTGAGAGCATCTTCTCATGGGCTATCTGGACATTTGTACAACTTCCTTGGAAAAACATCTGTTCAATTCTTTTGCCCATTTTTCCATGGGCTCATATGCCTTTTTATTGTTGAAATGTGGAATTTCTTTATATATTCTGGATATTAAACTCTTACCCAATATGTGGTTTCCAAATATTTTCTCCCATTGTCTAGGTTGTCTTTTCCTTTCAGGGTAAAATCCATTGTGGTGCAAAAGTTTTAAAGTTTGAGGTCCCATTTACCTTTTTTTTTTTTTTTTTTTTTAATATTTTCTTGTGCTTTGAGTATAGAAGTGAATAAACTATTGCCTAATAAAAGATACTGAAGTTGTTTCCCTGTGTTTTTCTTCCAAGAGCTTTCAATTCTGGTTTATATCTAGGTCTTCATTCCAGTTTGATTTGATTGTTGTATATGGCAAGAAGTACAAAACCACCTGCATTCATTTGTACATGGACATCAATTTTTCTCAAGCCCATTTTTTAAAGAAACTATTATATCCCCAGTGATCCACCAGTTGGCCATAAATATGCGGGTTGACATCTGAAACTCTCAATTCAATTTCAGTGGTCAGTATGTCTCTCCTTATGCCAGTACCATACTGTTTTGACTACAATGGCTGTATAATAATCTATAAGTTTGGGAGGTTCAAGTCAAGCAACTTCATTTTTCTTTTTCAAGATGGTTTTGACTATTGAAGAACCTTACCCTTCCATACAAATTTGATGACTGGCTTTTCCATTTCAGTAAAGAAAATTGTTGGAATTTTTATTGGGATTGCATTGAATCTATAAATCACTTTGGGTGAAGTGTTTAAAAACGTTCCAGCTCCATGTGATGTCCCATCAAGAGCTAGCTACTTTTCTTTAATGTAGGAATTATTAAGTGGAATTTTATTTCTATTAGCAAAGCCTATGTAATTACCATAACACAAAAGGAAAGTATTAAAACAATATTGGTTATTTCTCAAATTGATCTTACTGGTTTAAATGTGTAAAAATTTTCTGGATAAATTCAGTTGCTCAGAAAATCAGAAGAGATAAAAATGAAAACAATATATTGTCATACCTAAATTACAAGGGCTATGAATAAAAATCAGCTCTAAATTTCTTTAGTTTTTATTCCAGTGTGAACAAAACTCATTATTAAAGGACCAAATATTATAATAATAAAGACATGATGGCTATAAAACAGTATATATCCTGTAACATACTTTTATTTACATTACATACATAAGAAATCTGGATTCAGCATTTTGTCATTGATTTGGGACAGGTTTTTTGTGTCAGTTCAATTAAAGAACAGGATTCAAAGAAATCTTTCTTTCTAGCTAGGGACTTTGCATTTATTTCTGCCTTACAAAGCTGAGCAAAGTACTCGAATCTTGAAATCTCATTTAATGAGTCTAAAACCTTTAAGTGACAAAAAGAAATAATGAATAAAATGATATACTATTTTTATTAGGCTTTGCTAAGGAAACCTCACAAATATTAGCAAGTTCTTATCAGATTTATCCTACCAGCAACAATAGTTTTAGAAATGTCCATGGAGCTCTCCAGCATTTTACAGAAAATGAAATGGAAGTAGGGAGCTGATATATTCTTTTACAAAGGCTTTTAGAGACCACAGTTACCATTTGACCCAGCAAGCTCACTTCTAGGTATAAATGCAAAAGTTTTGAAAGCAAGGTCTTGAAGAGATATTTGCATTATAGCAGCATTATTTACAAATGCCAAAAGCAATACAAGTTTCAACAGTGTATGAATGGGTAAGTAACACATAGTAATTTCTTCTTTACAAGGGAAATCAGAATCAAGACAAAACATATTATAATATAAGGGATGCAGTGAAGGTTATACTCAGAAATTTATAGCTGTGAATGCCTATATTAAAAAGGAAGAAAGATATCAAATTAAGAACCTCACCTGACATGTTAAACTAGAAAAAGAGCAAAGTATACCCAAAGTTATCAGAAGGAAGGAAGATTAGAAAAGAGATAAATAAAATAGGGTAGAAAAACACTTGAGAATAAACAATAAAAAAGTTGGTTATTTTTAAAAATCAATAATATTAACAGGACTATCTAGACTCACAAAGGAAAAAAAGGAAAGACACAAATAACTAAAATCAGAAATGAAAATGGTGATGTTGCTACTGATCTTACAGAAATAAAAAGGATTATAAGCAAATACTGTGAACAATTATACACTACAAATTATATAATCCAAATGAAATGGAAATTTTTCTGGAAATACACAAATTACCTAAATTGACTCAAGAAGAAAATGAAAACCACAGCAAGCTTATAAGAAGAGAGGGAATCAATAGCCAAACACCTTCTATCTAAGAAAGCCTAGGACCAGATGGCTTCACTGCTGAATTCTACCTAGCATTTTTTTCTCTTTATTTTTTAAAAATGTTACATTAAAAAAATATGAAGTCCCCATATACCTTCCAACCCCCTCACCCCATTCCTTCCATATCAAAAACCTCTTTCATCATCATGGGACGTGCACTGCATTTGGTGAATACATTTTGGAGCACTACCGAGTATTTAAAGAAAAATTAACACCAACCCTTCTCAAATTCTTGCAAAGAAAGCATTCTAGAGGAGTGGCACCCCAACTCTTTCTCTGTGGCCAGCTTTCCCGATTGCCCAGGCCCCTCTACCCCCAGAAGGACCCTGTCCCTGTGGCCTCCTCTCCTGCCATGAGCACCCTGGCCTCAGCGTCCAGAGACCAAGCTGTCTGGAGAGCAAAAGGCCCACAGGGAGCCCCTGAGGCTGGTCACTCACAGCAGCCAAGGGGCTGCCACCGAGAAGCCACAGTGCTGCCTGTGAAATGCCACCCTCTTGGTTCCGTTATCAGATTTTATTTAGGTTCTTGGCTATGCTGCAGAAATAAATTTCAAGAGCATGCTGGGTGAGTGAGGCCAGTAATTTATTCAGGTAGGGAGGGATGAGTAATGGGAGAAAATAACAGATCAGGGGTCCCTGGTAGAGAGGAAGGGGGTGAAAAGTGATAAAGAGGGCTGATTTACAGAATTTCCCATTATAGATTATATATCCCCAGGTTTATTTGCATGGCCACATGGCAGAGGAAAAATGGTGAGAGCAGTGCACAGAGGGCAGGTATGGGACCAGAGACAAGAGAGTGGGAAAGCAAGAGCACTTAGCTCTGTGCCTGCCTTTTGAACTCTAAATTATCCCACCCCTTTGCTAATGGCAGAAGAGAGGTTCCAGCTGCTCGCTGTTCTGAGTGATCATCCCACCCATCAATTCCCTGTGAGGGCCCAACCATAAAGTCCTTAGGGAATATCCAGGGTTTCTTCTGGCTTCCAGAGGAAGTCTTTGTTCTGGATGGCAAGATCTTGGAGGTGATGGGTCTTCCAGCAGCCATTTTTTGGGGGTTATTGATGCCCAGGTTCCAGATCCGTCTATTGAGTCCCTATTTTACTAGTGGACTTCCGTTCCATGAGAGGAGTGGGGTGTGGGAGACCCACCTGACATTCCTGCAGGCAAGGCTTTGTTGGCTGAGGTTGAGGCTCGGTCCCCATGGCCCTACTGCACGCAGGCCTCCCTGGTACAGCTCCACAGTTGGTTTCTGGTTGGTTTCAGGGAAGGGGAGGGGTGGTGCTGTCCCTAGTATTGACCTTGGTTCTCCAGGAACTCCGCAGGGACCAGGGGACTAAAGGGAACCCTCCCCCAACACACACAGTAGCCTGGGCCGGGGGTGTGTCTGTCTAGTCCGCCCCGGGGACGTCCTGTAGAGGTCGCGCTTCTGAGCCAGGCCTCACCGGAGTCCTCCCTCCACCCCCGCCCACCCCCTGGGCCACCCCCTCTTCCTGCTCCGTGGCTGCCAGACCGAGCCACTGGCCGCCTGGCCCCTGGGAAATGAGAGCTGTTTGCCCGCCAAACCATGCTGGGACCTGCGGCCGCAGGAGGGCCGAGCCAGGGCGCTCCAGGGTTCCCCAAGGTCAAGGAAGGAACGGGGGGGAGGGGGGCAGGGGGGGTTGGTGGCACAACCTCCCCCTGCTGAGGGGCGGCGAGTCCCCGGGGGAGAGGAGGGGGTCCAGGGCGGCCCAGGGTGCTGAGTCTCGGCCTAGGGCCCCGCAGGCCTCCAGCGCCTGAGCGCGCCTTGGGCTTGGCGTGGGACCCTCCAAGCGTCGCCCACCCCAGACTGGAGCTGCCCTGGTGCCCCTGCCCTGCTGCCCTGCTGCCTTCTAGGAACTACTGGAGCACACCTACCGTAACCACGAGCGACAGGACTACAGCCTGGAGAACCTGCCGGAAGCGCACGTGAGCCAGGTGGACCGCGCCCGCACTCGCACTTGTGCGGGAACGCGTGGGAGCCGGCACACCGGGAGCCACGCCAGACAGCCGCGCGCAGGACTAGCAGAACTAAGCACCCCGCGCCCGGGGAGTTTTGCTCCCGTCCCCCAAGTCCCAAGAGGTGGAGGCGGTAGTCCTGGGGCTTTGACCCTACCCTGCTCCATGCTCAAACACTGTACAGCACCCCTTTGACAAATACGCTCTTGTTTCAAATGTAAAAGCACTGTTCCATCAAGTCTGCGGTGAAACTTTTCCACAAGCACATCTTGGGGCGTCAGGAATTTAATACACAGCTTTTCTGGAGGTGATCTCTAGTTTTTTGAGCCTGAGAAAAGTTTATTGGGAGAGGGGAATCAAGTTTTCATATGGTTTCCCAAAAGTGATGTACATTTCAATAGATTTCTATTTTTTTAAAAATCTGTGCTTTCTTGTGACTTCAAAGAAAAACAAAACAAACAAAAAGAGAATATCATGTAGTATATACATACAATGGAATAGTTTCAGGTGTAAAAAGAAGTGAAATACTTATACACGCCATAACTGGATGAACCTTAAAGACATCATGTTGATTGAAATAAACCAGACACACAAGGACGTATATTGTATTAATATAATCTCACTTTTATTAAATAATTAGAGCAAGCAAACTCAGAGTCAGCATCTACAATATCGGTTACCAAGGGATGGGGTGAGCAGAGGAAATGAGGTGCTAATGCTTGAATTGTACAGAATTTCTAATTGGTTTGATCATAAATTGTGTTAATGGATGGTGATGATGGTAATACAATGTGAAGATAATTAATAGCACTTAATAGTAGTTGTCAGTATGGTTAAAAAGGGGAAAGTTTAGGTTGTATATGCATTAGTTGAATGAAAATAAAAACAAGCAAGCATAGTACTACACCATGCAAATTGTGAATGCTTCTGTAGTTGATGACCTTTCATGATGTGTAAAAAATGTACTAAACTAATGCAAGTTGTTAATAATAGGGTGGTATATGATAACTATATATTTTATTCATGACTTTTCTGTAAACCTACAACTTCTCTAATTAAAAAGCAAAATAAAGGAAGGATAAACAAACAACAAAAAATGAATGAATATTTAGATTACCCCACCAGACTAATAACCATACCCAATTGAGGTTTATTTTGAGGGCAAAGGGAATATGGAATGAGCAGTGAAAAAAATAGTAATTATAAATACCAATAAGGCCTTGTGTCTAGCTGCAGAAGTAATGCATGTATTGTTATGAGTATCTATCCTATTTTGTCATAAATATGTTTGCATGTATGTACATGTGGTTGCAGTTGTCTGTTTTATGACATTTCCAACTATTTTTGAAAACTGTATTCATCGTCATGTGCTGTCTCTGAGGTTCCTGTTTCCCTATCTCAGCAGTCAGTGAGTGACATATTTCCTTCAAAGCCAGGAGTTGAAAAAAATACTAAAAAACCTCTTCCATTCTTTGCAGATTGGCTCTGAGCTGCAGCACTCCTTCTTAAAAAGCCTGGCTGTCTCCTCTTCTGGCTTGACCTCCTTCTTTTGTGGGTCCTAATGATCAGCCAGAAGTGCAGTCTTAGGGTGATGTCTCCAGCACTGGGCATGCACAAGAACCCTGGCTAACCCAGGGTTTGTGTTAGCTCTACAAGGCCCTTACTCCAATAAGAATCTTACTCCTCAGCCTTGTCCTGTCCAGGCTTGTAGGTCTCCCTGCAGCTTGGCCATTATGTGTTGCTTACTGCAGGTAGAATATGTCTTCAAATGCTTTTACCAAGTGCCATCTGTAAACTTGCTCTATCTTGAGATGGGTGAAATGAATGTCAGTCTTTATTTCAGTCCTGCAAGGAACCCCCAGCATGGACAAAATTCACAATCACATTTATTTTTGGTTTTTAAGGGCCATATTTGTTCCAGTGTACACCTTGTGTTCACTATGTCACAGTAAATGGATTTGCAAGAGTGTGGCAGGAGAATAGACAATCTATATGAGAAGTTTCCTACAAATTAGTAAAGATTAATTTAGATGTATTTGGAGAAATATAATGCTTTATTGTTAAGATGTGTATAGGCTAGTGAGAACGATGAAGTAATATTTATGGTCCATGGATGAATCAGAATAATTGAAGGAGCCAAGTCTTTGAGTTTATGATCCTGGGAACAGATTGGTTTTATGTAGAAACAATGGAAGTTCACCTATTTTAACAAGATATTTGGAGGGAAGACAGTCTGTAGGTACAGATATATTTGTTTTATATATTTGATAGTGTGAAATTGTTAACCTTAGCTTATGTATGCTCTTACTTTGAAATTAAAATAGCATTAGTATTTATAAACTAAGAGTGCATGGTAAGGCTGCTGGAATTTGAGGGAAAAAGGAATCAAGTCTTATAGATAAAGGGACATTATTGATGGCCCACTTGTACTCTTAAGACCATAAATTTAAGTTAAAGCAGTCAGCAAGATCATGCCTTATTCTGAAACCATGTTCAGCAGTGAGGATGGGTCCAGAATAGGCAGAGTTTTGATTTTGCCTTATTAGTAAATCAGATACAGAGAGCAAGTGTAGTTAATAAAGTGTGAAATGAACTGATTATATTGAACAATGATGAGATGAATATATGAGAAATACTGTCAATGATCATGAAATAATTGTGAGGTAAAATTATGAGCACATTAAAGGAGTGTAAGACATTTGAAATTGAAAATTGATGATGAAGAAAATACAGGAATGGACATTGAATTTAGATTTGAGGAAAAATAAGGATTATTAAAATCATGTGTTTATACACACCCACCTGAAGTGTTTGATTGCTGAAAGGACTCACAGGAGTCAAGCAGTTTACACTTAGGTAAGAGCTTTACAACTGGAAAAGGGGAAAACAAAGCAATAGGGGGAGAACATTACGCATTGCAAGGATCTGACAATATCAAGCATGGACATTTTTGTACTTCCACCACAAGTCACAGAGGACACAAGCTCAATTCAGGTCTCAAGTTACCAACAATGTATACAAATTGGAAGGTGCCAGTAAGTCCAAAATCTGCTGGGGTGTGGACAACTCTTATGATGAGCTGGTCAAGTAAGCACATTCTATTTGGTCAGGCTGCACCATCAAATCCCTCTCTCCAATCCAGGCTCTCCCAAATCAGGTGCAAATCAAAAGTCTTATTGTAACTACAAAACTAAGCAGACAGGATTAAACATCTGAAATAACTCTGGGCCTGTGGAGATTAACAACCATTTATGTTTAGTTAATAGATTACACAGCTTTGGCCAAAGGTCAATAGATGTACAGAAAAGCTCGTAGTCAATGCAGACTTGCTATGCAGGTAATAAGAGAGAAATTAATAGGACTGGAGGTCCTGGAGATGCTTCCCTATAATTGTCTTTTCAGAAGAATTAGATAGTTCTGGCTTTTATATTTAGGTCTTTGATCCATTTTGACTTGATAGTCTTATAAATTCATGACTTAGGGATACTTTTATTTTTTTCTGTAAATGGAGATGTCATTTTCTGGCACCATTTATTGAATAGACATTTCTATACCAATTGAGTGTTCTTTGCCCCCTTGTCAAAAATCAGTTGACCATAAAAGCGGGGTTGGATTTCTGAGGTCTCAATTCAATTCTATTAGTCTATACGTCTGCCCTTGTGCCAGTACCACACTCTTTTTTTAAAATGAGAGCTTGATAACAATTTTATTTTCATTATTATTTAATTAGAAAAGTTGTATGCTTACAAAACAACTATGCATAACATACAGGACCCCCACTCATGGCCACACCACCAGTACCTTGATTGTTGTGCAACATTTGGTATGAATGATGAAAGAAAATTAACAAAATATTACTAATTCTCATGGTCTATAGCTTATATTCAGTGTATTTTCCACAAACTACCCTACTATTAGCACCATATACTGAGCATTTGTTATGGTTCATGATAGAACATTCTTATATTTGCATAGTTAACCACAGTTCATAATCCACCATGGGGTTCTCTGTGTAATGCAGTCCCATGCTTTGAATAATCCATCAAAGTGGACACTCAGTGGTTCTGTTTCCTCACACAGTTGTGCTGTCATTTCTAGAACACTTTATCATTCCAAAAGAAAAATCCATACTCCGTATGCTCCCCTATTGTTAACCCTTCCCAGTGATAAATTACCTTCTTTGCCACTGATGCAAGCATATTAAAATATTACCACTGACTATAGTCCATTTGTTGCATTTTCCAATGTGTCAATGCATTTCTAAAACTTTGTAATACAAACAATTGTTCTATTTCATAAAAGATCATTCTTGTATATTTATTAACCACAATCCTTTCATACCACCAATTTCATTACGTTATAAGAGCCTAGTTTATCTTTCTTTCAACTGACATTTATGTCCCTAGCCTACCCTTTCAGCCATAGTCACATTTATAAATCAGCAATGATAGTTATACTCACTATAATGTCATACCATCCACTCTATATATTTGCACACCTTTAAAGTCAAACTTATTCAATATTCTAGATATATTAAGCATCAGCTCCCCCTTCCAAACCCTCATTCTATCTCCTAGTAACTTATACTCTAGATTTTAACTCCATGAGTTTACTCATTTTATTTATTTCAAATTAGTGGTACCATACAATATTTCTCCTTTGGTATCTAGTTTACTTCATTCAACTTAATGTATTCAAGGTTCATTCCTGTTGTCACATACTGAACCAATTCACTTATTCTTACAGCTGAACAGTATTCCATCATACATATAAAAAACATTTTTTAATCCATTCAACAGTTGGTGGACACTTGAAATTTCTCCCATCTTTTATGTTCAGTGAATAATTCTACTAAGAATATATTGGTGCACATATATGAGGTTGGACTTTGCTTTTATTTCATCTAAATATAATCCTAGTCTTAGGATAGCTGGATCATATGCCAGAACCATATATAGCTTCCTGAGTAACTGCCTAACTGTCTTCCACAAAAGATATACCATTCTATATTCCAACCAATAGGGAAGGAGTGTTCCTCTTTTTCCAAATCTTCTCTAGCATTTGTAGTTTTCTGATTTTTAAAATAATGTCCATTCAACTAGGTGTGAAATAGCTCATTATAATTTTGATCCACGTTTCCCTAATTGTTAATGATGTTGAACTTTTTTTCATGTGATTTTTGTTCATTTATGTTTCCTCTTTGGAAAAATGTCTATTCAAGACTTTTGACATTTTTCAATTGGTCATTTGTCTTTTTATTGTTGAATTGTATGATCTCTTTATATAATATGGGTATCAAATCCTTGTCAGATATGTGGTTCCCAAATATTTTCTCTCATTGAGTAGCCTGCCTTTTTACCTTCTTGAGACAGTCTTTTGAATCACAAAGTATTTAATTTTGAGGGGGTCCCATATATCTACTTCCTTCTTGTAGTTACCATGCTTTGTAAGGCTTAAACTAATGCTAGAAGAAGTAGAAGACCTCAGCAAACATCACAGTTAAGGAGTTTGGAATAGTCATCAAAAATTCACACTAAGTAAAAGCCCAGGACCAAGAGAACCAGCAAGATGGCAGCAGAGTAAGGATCTCCTAGAGTCAGCTCCTGCTACAGGGCAGTTAGCAAACACCCAGAGCTCTCTGGAGCTAGCCGAAGAACCTGTTTGGGGGCTCCAGGAGACCAGAACAGCATTCTGAAATGTCTTCGAAGGAGGGGAAGGAGGAAACTGCCCATCTGCAAAGAAGACTTGTAAGTAGAGGCTCCACACCCCAAAGGCTGGTGCCCATCCTCCACTGGAGGCACTAGCCACCTCGGGACTGTTCCACTGCTGGAATTGAAAGCTCCACTTCCCCAAAATGGGGGAGGAAGAGACGGTTGGGCACCAACTTCAGCTACTGATGAGGAAATTCAGTGGGCTACAGTGTGATCCAGAGAACAGCTAAGGTTTGAGCCTGTCCATGTTAGAAAAAAGCTGGAGGCCACCATCTTAACTCTGCTGCTGGCATGAGCGGAAGCGGGGTGGATTGAGGATCCCAGTGCTGATGGGGACCAGTTTCTTCCCATCCAGATCATATTGCAGATCTAGTCTAGCCTCAGTGCCACGTCCAGCAGGAAGGAAGCTGCAGGGACCTGTAGCAGTCACTCTGGGAAATTGCCGGCCAAGCTGCCAAGGCCAGTGACCATACAACTCTGGCAGCACAAGCCACCCCAGGAGCTGCTCTGTGATGGGAATTGGAAGTTCCATTTCCCAGAAACAGGGGAGGAGATGGCTGGCTGCCAATTTCAGCTACTGATTGGGAGACTTGACTGGCTAAGAGGTAACCCTGGGAACAGCTGGGGTGAGAACCAGCCCAAGACAGAAAGAGGCCAATAGCCACCATTCTGACTGCCCCCAGCCTGAGGGGAAGTCAGGCTGATAGAAACTCTCAGTGCTGGCAGGAACCAGGTTCTTTCACACAGATCAGCCTACAGCCCTAGCCAAGGCTTCAGCCCCGCCTATGGCACGGAGGAGGCTGAGGAGCCCTGCGTCAGCCTATACAGATAACTGCAGAGAACTTGGCCTGGCATTGACTGAAAATCAGAAGTCTCTGAGGGCAACTGGGGTCATCTTGGACCCACACTGCATAGATTGCTGCTCACATCTGCAGCTCCATCCCTGCCCCAGGGAGGGGAGAAAGGAATGTGAAGCTTCATCAGTCTCTCTGGACAACTACAGTCTAGGCCTGAACATGGATTATTCCACATAGCTGTGACTTTGTCCCTACCCCTGGCAAAGAAGAAAGTTGGAAGAAGCATCATTGGTCGCTGGTGCAATGAGGGCAGCTTGAGCCTCCACAGCTTACAGCACCAACTACATGCTTGGTTCCTACTGCACAACCAGCAAGGGAGAAATGATAGGAAGCCCCAAACTGAAAGAGAAAAACTGTACCCAGAAAAAATACTCTTGTAAGCCAGATGCAAAGACACCAATGAAAAATTACAGTTCACACCAAGAAACAGGAAGCTATGGCCCAATTAAAGGAACAAGATAAGCCTCCAGATGACATAAAGGAGTTGAGGCAACTAACTATAGATATTCAAACAAATCTCCTTAATAAATTCAATGAGATGGCTAAAGAGATTAAGGATATTAAGAAGACATTGGATGAGCACAAAAAAGAATTTGAAAGCATACATAGAAAAATAGCAGATCTTATGGGAATGAAAGGTGCAATCAAGGAAATTTTTTAAAAAAATATTGGAATCATAAAATAGCAGATTTGTGGAGGCAGGAGAAAGGATTGGTGAGCTTGAAGAAATGGCCTCTGAAAGTGAACATACAAAAAAAGAGATGAATAAAAGAATGGAAACAATTGAACAAGGTCTCAGGGAACTAAATGACAGCAAAAGGCATGCAAACATATGTCATGGGTGTCCCAGAAGAAGACAAGAAGGGAAAATGGGCAGAAGGAATATTTAAAGAAATAATGGTAGAAAATTTCCCAACCCTATTGAAGGACATAGAAGCACAATGTACTCCCATCCAAAAAAAAATCCAAATAGACCAACTCCAAGACACATACTCATCAGAATGTCAAAGGCCAAAGACAAAGAGAGAATTCTGAGAGCAGCAAGAGAAAAGCAATGCATAACATATAAGGGATATCCAATACGATTAAGTGAACATTTCTCACCAGAAACCATGGAGGAAAAAGACAGTGGTCTGATATATTTAAGATACTACAAGAGAAAAACTTACAGCCAAGAATCTTACATCCAGCAAGACTGTCTTTCAAAAATGAGGGTGAAAGAATATTCACAGAAAAACAGAAACTGAGAGAATTTCTAAGCAAGGCGACCAGAATTTCAGGAAATCCTAAAGGGTGTGCTAGAGCCTGAAAAGAAAAGAAAGGAGAGAGAAGCCTGGAAGAGAGTCCATACATGAAGATTATATCAATAAAAGTAACTGAAAGGGTCAAAAGAGTGGGGAAGATGGCAGACTTGGCCCAGTGGTTAGGGCATCCATCTGCCACATGGGACATCTGCAGTTCAAACCCCAGGCCTCCTTGACCCATGTGGAGCTGGCCCATGCGCAGTGCTCATGCATGCAAGGAGTGCTGTGCCATGCAGGGGTGTCCCCCTCATAGGGGAGCCCCACATGCAAGGAGTGTACTCTGGAAGGAGAGCCACCCAGCACAAAAGAAAGTGCAGCCTGCCCAGGAATGGTGCTGCACACATGGAGAGATGACACAATAAGATGATGCAACAAAAAGAAACTCAGATTTCCGTACCACTGACAACTGAAGTGGACAAAAGAAGATGCAGCAAATAGACACAGAGAACAGACAACCAGGGTGGGGGGAGAAGGGGAGAGAAATAAATAAATAAATCTTATTAAAAAAGTGGTGAAAATAAAACATGACGGATAAAACTCAAATAGTCAAGAATAAACTTAACCAATGATGTAAAGCACTTGTATTCAGAAAACTGCAACTCAATGCTAAAACACATTAAAAAAAAAAAAAAGCCCTAAATAACTGGAAGAACATTCTATGCTCATGAATTGGAAGACTAAATATCATTAAGATGTCAATTCTACTCAGATTGGTATACAGATTTAATGCACTCCTGATAAATATTCCACCAGCATTAAAGAACAAATTGAAAACATGATCATTAAATTTATTTGAAAGGGTAAGGAGTCCTAAATAGCCAGAAACATCATAAAATGGAAAAGTGAATCCTCATGTCCAGACTTCAAATCATAATACCTGCCTATAGTGGTAAAAACAGCATGGTACTCCCTAAAGACAGACACAACAGACAAATGGAACCAAATTATGGTTCAGAAACATACCCTTACAGGTACAGTCAAGTGATTTTTGACTAGCCTGTCAAACTCACACAGCTCAGGCAGAACAATCCATTCAACAAATGATGCTGAGAGAATTGGACATTCATAGCTGAAAGAAGGAAAGAGAAACCCTATCTCACACCTTATCCAAAAATTAACTCAAAATGGATCAAAAAACTGAAAATAAAAGCAAGAACCATAAAAGTTCTAGAAGAAATTATTGGAAAATATCTTCAAGACCTGGTGGTATGTGGTGGATTCTTAAAGGAGATAAGAGAAAGACTGAGTGGACTACTGATGTTTAATGTATATAGAAGTTTTAATTAGCTTTGCTGTAAAACTGTGAAAATGGATAGAGTGGATGGTAAACACAGTGAGTAGCAGCTAGTTTATAAATGCAGATGTGACTGAAAATGGTAGTCTAGTTATGTAAATGCCAGTTGACAGAATGGTTGAGAATAATCTAGAAATTGGATAGCACAGTAAACCAAGAGGTGGGTGAGAATTGTGGTTGATGGTACCAATGCAAGTGTCCTTTGTGAGCTAGAACAAATGTATATCACTACTGTAGGGTATTGGGAGTGTGGAGAAGCATGGAAAAATACAGCTGTAGGGACCTATGGGCTGTGGTTAGTAGTAATAATATAATATTCTTGCATCTATGCAAAAGATGTACTGTGTTGATACTGAGGCAGTATGGAAAAAGTGAGCCAAATGTATGCTATGGACATGGCAATAATCAGATGATATTATTTTATCTGTAGGAAATGACACACCACATTGTGGTGTGTTGATGGAGGGGTGCTGTTTGGGAATTCTGTACATGTGCATGGTTGTTTTATAAGTTTACAACTTCTGTCATAAAAAATATTTTTAAAATATTTTAAAAATAATAATAGGGTGCTTTGGGGGAAAAACACACCAATTGTAAGATAAGAACTATCATTAGTAGTAAGATTTTGACAGTGTTCTTTCATAGTTTGTGACAAACATCTCATGACAATGCAATATGTTGGTGGAGGGTTTATGTATGGGACCCCTCTATGATGTTATGCATGTTTGCTTTGTAAGTTCACAACCTTTACTATACACTTAATTGTTTATGTATGTTCATATATAAATGATATAACAATAATCAGATTGGTTAGGGGAAAAATGCTTTGTTTAGTAGTAATATTTTGACAATGCTCTTTAACTATTAGTTAAAAAGGTTTAAAAACAATGCAAATTGTTGGTGGTAGGGTGAGATGTTATATATGTTTGATGTTATATGCTTGTTTTGTAAGTTCGCAACTATTATACATTTATTGTTTATGCATGTTTATGTATGAGTGATATGTTTCAATAAAAAAAGTAAAAAAAATGGCATTGTTGGGATGTATGAAAAAATACAATAAAGATTGTAAGCTTTAAAAAAAAAAAAAAAAAGCCCAGGACCAGATGGCTTCAAAAGTGAATATTACCAATTATTTTAAAAAGATCTAATACCAATCTTGCCCAAAATCTTCCAAAAAATAGAACAGGCAGAAACACTACCAAACTCATTTTATCCAGCCAACACCACCCTAATACCAAAGCCTGATAAAGATAACATAAAAAAAGAAAATTATAGACCAAGTTTTGTAAAGAATAGAGATGCAAAAAATCCTCAACAAAATACTTGTTAATCAAATTCAACAGCACATTGCAAGAATTTACATCATGATCAAGTGACTTTTATCTGAGGTATGTGAGGGTGGTTCAACATAAGGAAATAAATCATTGTAATACATCACATTACAAAATTGAGGAATAAAGATGACATGATCATCTTGATTGCTGTGGAAAAGGCATTTGACAAAATCCAACATCCTTTCTTGATAAAAAACTCTCTAAAAGATAGGAACAGATGGAAATTTTCTGAACATGATAGAGTAAATGTCTGAAAAATCCACAGCTAACAATGTACTCAATGAAGACAGACAGAAACTGTTCCTGCTGATGGGGAACAAAAGAAGGGTGCCCAGTTTCACCAATGCTATTCAGAATGGTACCAGAAACTCTAGATAGAGCAATTAGGCAAGAAATGGAAATAAAAGGTATGCAAATAGGAAGTAAAGAAGTAAAACGTTCACTATTTGCTAATGACATGTTCCCATATCAGAAAATAATGAAAAATCTACAAGAAAGCCACTAGAAATAATAGATGAGGTCAGCAAATTGTCAGGATACAAGATTAATATGCAAAAATAAATTTCATTTCTCTACACTAGCAATGAGAAATCTGAGGAAGGAGTCAGGAAAAAATCCTATTTAAATAGATTAAGTAGTCAAATATTTAAGAATAAACTTAAGCAGGGACATAAAAGACTTCTAGTCAGAAAACTACAAAACATTGCCTAAAGAAACCAAAGAAGACCAAAATAAATGGAAGGATATTCCATGTACATGGATTGAAAGACTAAATATCATAAAGATGTCAATTCACACAATCCCATTAAAACTTCCAACAGTCCTTTTTTGTTTGTTTTACAGAATTGGAATAGCCAAAGTCTAACGATCAAAGTTATTTGGAATGGTAATATGTTCCAAGTACCAAAAATACCTTTTAAAAAGAAACTGGGAAGTGGACTTGGCCCAGTGGTTAGGGCATCCGTCTACCACATGGGAGGTCTGCGGTTCAAACCCAGGGCCTCCTTGACCCATGTGCAGCTGGCCCATGCACAGTGCTGATGCACGCAAGGAGTGCCATGCCATGCAGGGGTGTCCTCCATGTAGGTGAGACCCACGCATAAGGAGTGTGCCCCAGAAGAAGAGCCACCCAGTGCAAAAGAAAGTGCAGCCTGCCTAAGAATGGCACTGCCCACATAGAGGGCTGACACAAGATGATGCAACAAAAAGAAACAGAATCCTGTGCCGCTGACAACAACAAAAGTGGACAAAGAAGAAGACACAGCAAATAGACACAGAGAACAGACAACGGGCGGGGGGGGGGGGAGAAGGGAGAGAAATAAATAAAATAAATAAATCTTAAAAAAATAAAAAATAAAAAAAGAACAAAGCTGACAGATTCTCACTTACTGAATTTAAAGCATAAATTAAAGTCATATAAATTGCTGTGATAAAAAAACAGCATGGTGCAGGCATAAAGATAGATATGTAGACCAATAGAATAGAATTAAGTGTTCAGAAACAGATCCTCAAATTTATGGAGAAGTGAATTTTGGCAAGGATGTCAATCCCACCCAGCTGGGCCAGAGCAGTCCATTCAACAAATTGTGCTGGAGAACTGGATATCTACATTCTAAAGAAAGAAGTAAGACCCATATTTCACATCTTATACAAAAATTAACTCAAAATAATTAAAGACTTAAATGTAAAACCTACAACCATGAAACTCCTAGGAGAAAATAAAGGGAAATATCTTCAGGATCTTGTCTTAGGTGGTAGTTTCTTAAAACTTACACCCAAAGCATGAGCAAAGGAAGAAAAAATAAAGGAACAGGACCTCCTCATGCTTAAATACTTTTGTGCTTCAAAAGACTTTGCCAAGAAAGTGAAAAGAGAACCTACTCAATGGGAGAAAATATTTGGTAACTACATATCTGATAAGGGTTTGATATCCATGTTATATAAAGAGATCATACAACCCAATTTAAAAATGGGCAAAAACTTTAGATATTTCTCCAAAGAGAAAATACAAATGACCAAAAATCACATGAAAAAATGTAAAACATGATTAGCTATTAGGGAAATGCAGATCAAAACTACACTGAGATATCATTTCACACCTATATAATGAGCATTATTACAAAAACAGAAAACTACAAGTGCTGGAGGGTACGTAAAGAAAGAGGAACACTCCTTCACAGTTGGGAAAGTAGAATGATGCTGCCTTTGTGGAAGACATTTGGCAGTTCCTCAACAAACTAAAAATAGAACTGCCTTATGATCTGGTAATCCCATTACTAGGAATATATTCAGAAAAACTGAAAGCAAGGAAGCAAACTGACATTTGCTTCATAGCAGTATTATTTGCAGTTCCTAAAAGATGGAAACAACCCAAGTGTCCATTAAATCATAAATGGATAAGCAAAATGTGGTTTTCACATACAATGGAATACTTTTTAAGTGTAAGAAAAATGAAATAGGCATGCATATGACAGCATGGATGAACCTTGAGGACATTATGTTGATTGAAATAATTCAGACAAAGAACAAATATTGTTTGTTCTCGCTAATATGAACTAAAATGATGAGTAAACTCATGGAGTGTAGGTTACTAGGAAATTGAATGTACATTAAGAATGGGAGCTGATGCTTAACATACATATAATTTTTAATATTTTATTCTAAATGTGTGGAAATGAATACAGTTGATGGTAATACATTATAGTGAGTATAACTAACATTGCTGATTTATAAATTGAATGTGGCTGAAAGAAGTAGTCAGTGGATGTAATATTTCAATTGAAAGGAAGCTAGAGAATAATGTAGGGACTGTATTACAGTGATTTCAATGGTAGATGAAGATTCTGGTTACAGTATAAGAATGTTCTTTTTTTACAAAGTATTAAAAATACATTGATACATGGAAAAATTACAACTAATGTAACTATTTGATGATATCTAAGAGCAATATTTCTGCTGCAATGGCAAAGGAGATATTATATCAATTCTAAGGGACAAAAATATGGGGGTATAGGTGAGTAAGAGATTTTTCCTTTTTGAGTAATGAAAACATGCTAAAATTGTATGAGGTGATGGCAGCACAATTCTTTGGTGAATATGAGAACCACTGAGAGTACACTTTGAATGGATTGTGTAAAGCATGTGACAGTATAACACAATCCTGTGAAAGAAAAATGCACTATGGTTAACTGAAAAAGTATGAGAACATTCTCATTAACCATAATAAGTATGTAATACTAATACAGGGTGTCAGTAACCAGTTGGGTTAAGACTTTGGTTATAGCTAGCAGTAATATTTTGACTTGTTCTTTCATAGTTTGTTAGAACTGTTTCACGACAATGCAAGGTGTTGTTGGTGGGGAAATATATGGGAGTGCTGTAGCATAATATGCATGTTTGTTTTGTAAGTTTACAACTTTTACTATACACTTATTGTTTATGGGTGTTCATGTATGAATGATAAACTTCAATTTTAAAAGCTAAAAAATATGAATTTTAAGGACTAAAAAGGAATTCTGAAGCAGAAGAAGTACAAAATCATGCTTTACACATGACACTGTACGCTGAACCTTTAGTTTGTAAAGAAAACAAAAAGTATATCCACATGGTACTGCCACATATTCAGTAAGTTCTAAAAAATATATCTAGATTCACTACCTGTGGGTATGTGAAGGAAAGGATTTAAGGAAATAATGCTTGTGTGTGTTCATAAGTAGATAAAACTGCTTTAGAAAGCCATTTGATAAAATATTAGCAAGCTAAGACTATTTTAGTTTGTAGTAACCAAAAAAATCTTATACTCAGGTCTGAAAGCAACAAACATTTCCCACTTAAGTCACATGTCAATTTTGTGTTGGCTATGGCTTTGATGCCCACTTTATGCACAAATTCTCTACCCACATGTGATCCACATTCTATGCCTAAGATTTTGGAACAGACTGCATAAGGAATGTTACTGGTTCTTATGGAAGAATGAAAAGACATTATAAAGAATTTCTCATATGTTCTTATATTTAAATCCACACTCATTAACTCATTTATTTGATCATATTCTATTGGTCAGAAAAGTCACCTGACCTTGTTTGATTTTAATGAACCAGGACTCTATTCTCCTCATGTAAAAAGATACAGCATGTAAGGCCATGACAGAAGGTACAGGAATATTTTGGATAATAATAAAAATGAGGCTTTATTTATTAAACTGCATAGAAATGTGCTATGACCCAGCATTTCCTGCCAGGATAGTGATTGTCTGTAAGATGGAAGGTGAGAGAAACTTTAAACCTCTAATATTGTGGGGTGTATACATTAAGACTATTTTAATAACACTCAGTGAAATCTAAAAGTGATTTTGAAAATAGTAGATTTTCCTTATCCAGGTAACAATATTAGCTAGATTACCCTGAAGAGTATTGATTAAACTTGTATAGAAGCTTCATTGAAAAAAGTGATCAAATACCCATTGATATTTATTCATTTCCTTGAGGTTACTGTAAAAAACTTCCAGGATGATCGAGTCTGATTTCTGAAATATATTGATTTGAATTTCATCATTATTGTTTTCCTAAAAAGTGTAAATTTCCCTCAATTCATAAAGCAATCACACACACAAAAAAACTATCATTTACCTTCACCTCTTCAGTGGATAACTAGATTGTAAGGCAAAGATTTCACTGGATATTTATTCCTCCTGAAGTCATAACTCTATCTATTAAATTAATAGTATTTAATTTTTAATTAATATATGGCATCCTGCAAAGAATTGTTTCCATTCAGCATTATCTCTTCTTTTATGAATAAAGAATATCCACCAAAAAAAATCCATATCATAAGTTCAACTATTTTCATGTGCTTTCCTTGAAGTATATCAAGTCAAGAAAAAATATTTTTTCAATTTAAATTATGATTTCACCAATACTTAATTTTTATAAAATTCTTTTGAATTATGTGGTGTGAGTTAAGAAAAAAGAAATCAGTGCAACAGAATAAAGGGCACAGATATAAATTCATTCATTTAGTAACACAAAATATGACAGAGGTAATATGTGGCAGTATCCTTTCAGTTAATGATGCTTGGACACTTGGGGATTCACAAGGGATAAAAATTAATTTCATTCTTACCTTCACTATGAACAAATGGTATAGAATAATGATTATATATAAAAATCAAAACTATAAGATTTTGAACTAAAATTACAGCACTGAAGAAATTCATATGCAAATTGTAATTAACTGAAAAATTAAAAACCAATATTTGACCAGCACCTACTAAACTAAAAATAAATGAATGAGTGCAGGCAACATTCAAGAATCGATTATAAAAGGTGAAGAAGTTTTTTAAAAAAAGAGGTTTGGCACAGACTAGACTTACCAAAAGTGGATTGAATGGATCCTCCAACATGGGAAGTGACCAAAAATCTTGGGTTGCATTCAACATGCCAAATTTTATGCTTCAAAAGGCATTCTTAGAAAGGGAGACAATTTGTAGTTGTTCTGAAATTTTTCATTAATGACTACCAATGTGGAAAGAACCAAAATTTAGGAGGGGTTAAGAAGCACCAAAGAAATCTTGGAAATGAAGACTCAAACACAGAAGTCTACTTACATCTCCAGAATACCAACATAATTATAAAATTCAGCCAGCAAATTTGGAGAGTGGAGCTAAGAAGTCAAACATTTGAAAGCCGAAATCTCCTTTTACATTTTGAAAGACTTCTTTAATGTCTGGATTAATAGAACAGGGCTGGATTCTAAATATTTTTTGTCTTTCAAATTTTGCAACATGATTTTCTGGTTGAAAGATATGAAAAGCAATGTGTATTCACACAAAAGAATGTTTACAAAAATATAGTAACAAAAGGAAAGGAGGAAAAAGAAAAAAAAGAAAGGAGTATTTTAATAGCACTTTCAGATAAATATCTTTATTCTTTCATGATTCTACAACAAAATTCAGCAAATTTTTTAAAGACTTGCAATTTGTAATCTATAACCATCTTAATGAATTTTTCATACTCTGTTAATTTAGGCATTTGAGTGGCTCCTTCACATATCCCTGCTTTCATACACAAAGTTTCTCCTGGAAAATTTGGTTCACAGAGCTTTGCATATCATTCAAATTTGATATAATTCAAATATATAAAATTTATATATATTATATAGTTATGTAATTACACAATACTAAAATAATTCAAATTTATTAATATCACCATGAATCCTATCAGAAAAGTCTTTAAGGTTTGGGAAAATTTTTTAAAATTCTCCTTTTCTTTTTTAAGATAAGTAGATCACACAAAATATTACATTATAACATTGCATTTGGTGAATACACCCTGAAGCACTATACCACCACATGGACCATATTTAACATCGGGGTTCACACTCTCCCCCAGTCCATCCAGTGGGTAATGGCAAGATATACAATGTCCTGCATCTGTTCTCGCAATGTCATGCAGGACAACTCCAAGTCCTGAAAATGCCCCATATCACACCTCTTCCTCCCTCTCCCTGCCCTCAGCCACTCCCGCGGCCACCATCTCCGCATCAATGATACAATTTCTTCCATTGCTAGTCACAACAGTTCTATAGTAGAATAACAGCAAGTCCACTCCAATCCCTAATATATTCCTCCATCCTGTGGACCCTGGGATGGCGATGTCCATTCCATCTGTAAATCGAGAGGGTGGCTTAGAGCCCTCTTGATGGATGGTTGCTTGCAATTGTAGACACTCTAGGTTTCCTGGTGTGGTCATTGACCATTCTCACCTCCCTGTCAGGTGACCTGGGTAAGTCCAACAGTCTGGAGAGTAGGTGTTGTAACTCTGCTAAGGCTCAGGGCCCAGTTGGCACATGGACAGTAGTTTTGGGAAACTTTCATCCTTATGTGGAGGTCACAAGTTCTCTAAAATCCTAATTCATGTGAATCTCAATTTCTTACATTATTAAATAATTTTCTTAGGTTTTTATTATGATTCTTTTTTCTTCTTTAGAGAAATTGTGTGTTTATAGAACAAACATGCATAAAATACAGGATTCCCATATACCACCCTAGTATTAATGCCTTGTATTAGTGTAGAACATTTGTTGCAATTGATGGTAGTACATTTTTGTAATCGTACTCTTAACTATAGTCCATGGTTTATGGTAGGGTTCACTGTGTAGTGTAGTTCCTTGGATATATATTTTTAATTTTTATTCTGTTAACATACATAAAATCTACCATTTCCTTTTTTAATCAAAATCAAATATATATTTCAGTGCTGGTAATTGCTTCCACAAAGTTGTGATATTGTCACCACCATTCATTGCCAAAATGTTTTCATCATTCCAAATAGGTCCCTTGTGCATTTTAAGCCTTAACTTCACATTCCCTATCCAAACCTCACCACCTAATAACCTATATTCTAGATTCTGTCTCTATAAGTTGCTTATTCTAATTATTTCAAAGCAACAAAATCATACAATATTTGTCCTTTTGTGCCTGGTTTATTTCACTGAACTTGTCTTCCAGGTTCATCCCTGTTGCCATGTGTATCAGGACTTCATACTTCCTTGCAGCTGAATAATATTACTTTGTGATATTATACACAAACACAAAGTAATATTATACACACACACACACCACATTTTGTTTAAGCATTCACCTGTTTATACACACTGAGGTTTCTTCAGTCTTTTGGAAATCATGACAAATCTGCTATGAACACCAATGAGCAAATATCCAAATATTTTCTCCCATTGTGTAGGTTGTCATTTTATTTTCATGGTAAAGTCTTTTGAGGCACAGAGTTTTAATTTTTATGAAATCCCATTTAATCTACTTTTTTCTTTTGTTGCTTCTGCTCTAGATATAAAGCCCAAGAAACCATTGTCTAACATAATGTTCTGAAGGTTCTTCCATACATTTTCTTCTTAGAGAAGTTTAATAGTTCTGGCTTTTTTTTAAAATTCTCCATCCATTTTGAGCCCTTAATCTTATGAAGTCTGAGACAGGGATCCTTCTTTATTCTGTAAGTGAAAATGCAGTTTTCCTAGCAGCATCTGTTGAACATACATTTCTATACCAATTGAGTGGTTTTTGCCCCATTGTCAAAAATCAGTCAGCCATAAAATCGAGGTTAGATTTCTAATGTCTCAATTCCATTCCTTTGGTCTGTATGTCTGTCCTCTGCCAGTATCATACTGGTTTGCTTACTGAGTTTTGTAATAACATTATTTTCACTATTATTATTATTTTAAATTAGAAAAGCTGCAGTCTTATAAAACAATCATGCATAATATACAAGACTCCCATACATCACCACATGACCAGAACCTTGCTTGTTGTGGAACATTTGTTACAAATCATGAAAGAACATTATCCAAATGATGGATAAATAGCAAATATTATTATCTATAGTGTATATATTATATTTGAAGTATTTTTTTCCATAAATCACCCTACTCTTAGCACCATGTATTGGACATTTGTTATAATTCATGAGAGAACATTCTCACATTTGTCCTGTAAACCACAGTCCATCAACCATCACAGGGTTCTCTGTGTTATACAGCCCCATACCATGAATAATCCATCCACAGTGTACAGCCAGTGGCTCTCAATTACATCACAGGGTTGTGCTGTCATTTCTAGAATGCTTTCATCACTCCAAAAATAAAAATGCCATATACCAATTTACTCCTTTATTGTTAACCCATAATACTGGTACAGTACATTCTTTACCCCTAAAGCAAGAATATTAAAATATTTCCATAACCTGTAGTCCATAAATTATATTAGTTGTATTTTCCCATGCATCACCATATTTTAATGTCTTGTAAGAATGACCTGCATTTGTTCCAGTTCACAAAAGAATCTTCTTGTATTTGTACTATTAACCACACTCATCATCCACTGCTGAGTACATTATAAGGCCCTAGGTTATACTATAGCTTTCTTTCTTTTATTTTTTTTGCTTCCTTTTATTTTATTTTGCCTTTTTAAAAAAAGATACATAGATCAAAAAAATTTTACATTAAAAATACATTAAAGGGAAATGGACTTTGGCC